>NW_028300925.1:450000-611666 GCF_049000335.1 Polistes dominula | reverse complement strand
GTTAAGCATGACATGCTAAAATTCAAGCAGCATTGTACCTTTAATTCGGCCCATAATGCGACTTATTGAACGCACGCTCGAACGAACATACTTCGAGCGTGTTTAGAAAGGCCGAAGCGTATCATGTTCTTGATTTAAATCAACCGTGAATGGGGATAACGATGTCGTATACGTATTTCAAATGGGCACGCAATTAAATTAGATCTCGTTTTCGAACATCTTTATGCAAGTCAAATAAAGACTATGTGTATATTTGATTTGATAGCTATACATGTGTTATTAAAGAAACGTCCTTTTCCCTTTCTTTTTAATTCAATTTTATATTATCATTTTATATTAGTGAACGGTTTTTCGAATAATTTTGAAAATATGCTTACGGTCATCATAAATTTGTCCTAACGCAACTTCTTCGAATATTCAGTAGAGTTAGTTTTTTAGTTAAAGAGGCTTATACGTATTTTGTATCTCAGTTTTTTGATTCCTTTCTATACTTTACGGAAATACATAGAAATGAGATACTTATTTGATACCTGTCGCAATCCTTCGACCTAAAATCATCTCATTAATTTTTATTCTTTCTTGACAAACGTTAAAATCTTTGATACAAAAGTAAGAAAAGTGAATGCATACCTAATCTTCTAACGTTACGCATACTAATAAGAAGAAGTTCTTTTGAAGGATACTTCATAATGCGCACACACATACACACACACATTTATGTATATGGATGTATGGATCTTTTAAAGCATTCAAATATTTCATAATTATGTCGTAAATAGAAAAATAATAAATGTTGTATTTTCTCTTAGAATAATTTCTTTTTTGTATTTGTAATATTCGACGAAGGGCTCGTTGTATTTTCTCTTTCATACTTATACATTTCTACATATATATATA
This sequence comes from Polistes dominula, assembly GCF_049000335.1. NCBI lineage: Eukaryota > Metazoa > Arthropoda > Insecta > Hymenoptera > Vespidae > Polistes > Polistes dominula. Next base: position 610,769 of record NW_028300925.1, on the reverse strand, counting down.
TATAGATGTGTAAACGTCACACAGAGAGCGTATCTCCGGGTTTCCACATATGCGCAAGACTTTCGAAATAAATCGATAAGATCTCAGGTTGGACACGTTTCAAATTAATGTCAATGCGTCCACGAGCGCGTACGTCCACGAACAGAAGGAGTTTATTAATGCCTTCTCTCGCCTTCTTGTTCAGCAGACTTTTGCATCGTGACCGCGTCGTAGCGTTATCGCATTTTCATGTAAAGCAGTGGCCGTTTTGTTTGTTTGTCGAAGGAGATGAGAGAGAGAGAGAGAGAAAGTTTTGCGCTTATTTCCTACGAGATGTCCATGACGAAATTCGACCGTGTTTTTCCTTTTGCTTTATTCGTTTTTAACAATTAGAGAAAAATCTGATAAACTATATTAATATTTTTTCTAAATCATTGTCGTAACATATAATTATACTCGTTACGTTAAATTACATTGCACTGTTGAATGGATTCTTCGTTTATATAGAAAGAAAAATGACCGAAAAAGAAACATAAAGATAAAAATAAAAAGACTGACATCCTTGAATAGTAGATACGCATTTGAAATCCAATTTTATACTCGAATAGAGTCTTCTAGAGTTGGAGGAACACACTCTTTAGATAGATTTGAGTAGTAGGGATAAGAGTGATTTATCGGTGTGATTGGAGAGCGTTCGAGCGCCAGCAAAGAGTCGGAAAGTCGCGGTCTCATCCAGGTAATCGATGAATAGCGCGAAATTCGAGTGAGCTATATCGACGCATAATTGGCACCTTGGAGAACTCAAGCCTTTCGTGCTTGTCGACTTTCTAACGTGCCGATCGAACGATGGTTATTTATGGGGCGCAATTAAATTAATTAATCGAGCTGAAGCGTGATAAGCGGACGAAATGGCCGCTAAAGATTACGCAATCCTTTCGCTGAGGTTAATTGCGAAAATGGCATCTCGATGTAATATGGGTAAGTATAGAAACGATGTAGTTGGCAAACGACTGGTCTATCGTTTGCCACGCTTCTGATGGATCCATCGACGAGAGTAAATCGACTAATGGCATCATTTTCGAACTACGAATCGATTGATCGAATTAGAAGATTTGCGATTGCCAATAATAAGAAGAAGGAGGAAGAGCAGTGGAAAGCAGAGAGGAGAAGAGGGAAAAAGAAAATAAATGACGAAGAAAAGATAGGCAGTGATCGATGGTGTAGGACGAACTGTTCCGAAGCGTGCCCAGTTACCTTCTCACTTCATTATTCATTCGGCAGCTTCCAATTTGGAACGATTTTGATTTAGCAATCGTCGTCCATCGTAAGCGAGATGTTTCTTGATGTGATTTCTTGTTAACGACTAAAAACCTCATGATCTTCTTGATATAGGTACTTACATGATAATTCCTAACTCCTTGAGAATCATTTTCTTCATCTAAGACCGATACAATAATACAATCTGAGAAACTTCCAATTCGAAATAGAAATTACGAGTATACGCTCGTAATTCTCGAGTATATTACTCGTTAAACTTAGTTTATTAACGTTATTGGTATCAATGTTTCGACACCGAGTAAACCATTTACTTTCAATGCTAGTGGATGATGAACGATTATTACGTGTGGGGTTATAATCGTACTGATTCTCCTAACGGAAACTTTAGGTCGTTAGTACAACTATTAGCGACATGGATAACAATCCTTCTACGTGCAATACGTTTGATCGTTAAATTATTTCCCAGCACAGTCGAGAAATCAAAGTTTTTTCTTGGCACATACTAAACACACACACACACACACACACACACATACACAAACACAGAATCATTTATCGTTCGTCCATCAACTTCCCTTCTCTAGTCGTAAAATACCTACATTTCTTTAATATATATAAAAAGAGTTAAATAAAAGGTTATTTCTTTCTCGCGTTTGATCTTCTCTTCTTCTTCCTCTTCCTTCTCTTCCTCCTTCTTCTTCTTCTTCTTCTTCCGAGAGAAATTGCGTTTGATCGGCATTCGTGGCACCCTGCGGAGCGTTTCACACTCGCCGCCACTGGCGGTCGAGCAGTGCACTCCTGACGCGTCCACCTTGCTCCGCAATTATCCAGAGCAGTTCTAAGGTAGCTCACGTGAGCAAGTGTGCGAGTAAGCGAGCGAGCGAGCGCGTATTACCGATTTCTGTATCGCCTTCGCACTAAAACAGGTAGGTAGGTAGAGAGCCTAGAGAGCAGGTCACTTTCGCTGCTCGTACGAGCAGCGTTCCAGTGGTCGCGCACGCGTGCTCCTCCATTCATAAAGAGCTATAGAAGAGCGTGTATTTATACTCAGCTGTGGTGGCCATCCTACGCGCGAGCATGCAACCACGTGGACCCCGGCGAGCCATTCTCTTACAATTTTACTCCATAGTTACACTTATACGGTCTAATTATCTTTATTATTCTATATTTAACTTTTCTATTTGAGACCTCTTTTTTACTTTATTATTATTTTTTATCGTGTTAATATTTATCTAATATAAGATATTAGTAGATGCGTGTATAGATGTATCTATCTTGAATGTATATGAATGTTGGTATACGAGTCACGTGTTTTTCTTTTTTCACGTTCATTTTCTTAGAGAAGATAAATAGATCAATATAGAACATTTTCATCGGACGGAAAACCGATCTATATATTTATTCATTTATTTATTTTATTTTCTTATCAAGTACTGTATACACCTATCTCGTTAAATCAGTTCGTTATCGATGTTCATTAAACTACGATGCTTTCGTAACCTTTCAATTAAAAGTCCAGAGTATAGGGAGTCCAAGTGGTGTAAGGTACAATCTTTAAGTGGAAAGTCGTTTCGCGTAATAGTCAACACTGTGGCATGTTAGTCCTCGTGCGGCTCGTCCTCCCTTTCAATCTTTCATGATTTAAGATCAAGATCGATCAATCGATTACGATTTCGACGCCTTCGGTTTGCTTTATCGGTCACCGATGTGTCAGTCTTACTATGAAACGAGCTACGGTAAATCGGATCGATTGATATATCGATAGATGGATAGATAGATAGAAAGATAGCTGCGTTCTGTTTCCTCTGTTAGGTGGAATCGTGTGTTCCTCTTTCTTGACTCGACTAACCTAACCTCGTACTTGCAATCGCGTTCATTAATGTCCATAAAACTTGTTAATTCAATCGCTAGCCGGTCAACTAACGAAACTTGAGAGTCCTGGTGGCTTACCGCTTGAGATTCGTGGGATCTCAATAAAGAGATAGCGAAGTAGTTTCGATCAATGACACTGTTATCTATCGTCGCGATTTACGATTATGTTTCAATAGACATTATTTCATTCTTTTTTCAATTTATTAATTAATTTAATTACTTAAAAAGAGTAGTTATGTTTGTCTCTTTTAAAATTCGTACTAGCGAAGTAGATTTTTTTGTTGTTCGTTAAATCGTTGACTAATAGTTCATGTGTGTCGGTTGAAAAAAAAAAATAAAGTGCAAAAAAAAAAAAGAAAGATACATATACTGTAACTGTAAAGAATTCGGTTGGTCGTCAGTACCGAGATGTATTCTCTCTACGTGCAACTCAATTAACGCGTTCCATCGGTCCATCGATGGGCAGACTCGGCGTCGATCGTGAAGAACGAGTGTACGTGCTTCACAGATGTCGAGGGACGATCGTGCTAAACAAACTTCTCGTTTCTCGTGAGATTCGCTAGACAAGTTTGAAACTTTGTTTAGATCGTCGGCAACTCTTAAGAATGTTGCTGTTTCTAATTAGGAGATATGTTAATCGAGCAGGATTCGTGACACTTTGTAGAATTTCTAATGCTTTCCATTCGACTTTCCTTTTCTTTCTATTGCTTTTCTTTCTCCCTCTTTCTCTTACTTTCTTTGGCACTGCACTTGATTTTTTTTTTTTTAGATTTGTTTAAGAAATTTGGACGATAAAGAAGAATTTTCTTCTCTCTTTCTCTGTTTCTTTTTCTCTCTTGTAGTTCATCGACATCGCAACAAAGTACTCGAGGCACGAGGTCGATTCTAATCGTAGCATTTTTTCCGTTCCACCGGAATAATAAAACTTTTATTATAGTTTGAACTTATAGTACACTACCACTAGGTCTATACTTATATACTATACACGGGGAAAATTTGCGTTTATCGTCGTAGAAGTACGAGAAAGAGATAGATAGAGAGAGAGAGAGAGAGAGAGAGACAGAGAGAAAAAGTTTACTCGTCCGAATGTACGATCGTACAACACGGTGTTTCTTGAATTCTTCATAAAGATTAAGTTTCAACATATGGACAATTTAAAGGGCATAGTTCACCGAGCACGTGGAAATAAATAATGTATTCCTCATCATTCGGTTCGTCGAACGAATGAACTTGTACATATGTAAGTTGAGAATATCTAATATACAAATGATATTTACCGGACGTTTGTCGTACGGGAAATAAAATTAACAAAAAAAAAAAAAAAAAAAAAAAAAGAAAGAGACGGAAAAATAGTCAGTAAGTTGTATTTTGGCGTTGACTCGCATACTTTGAAGCCAATATGGCACATAGAATCGTAATGTAGGTGGACTCGTTTAGTATACAATTATCCACATTTTTCTTAACGCGCTCTTACGCTCAGTCTAACACACAAGCGTGCTCGTGCTTTTGATACGAAAGTAACCGGCTCGATATCTCTATATACGTACTTATATCTATCCACGTATGCCGATACTTTGCGTAGAACCGTTCGGTTGTATTACGTATTGCAAGGGTTGCCGTTACGAGAAACGTGCCGTGAAAGTGCACTTTCAAAGTACGATGGCCATTTTTATTCGCACTCTACAGACAGTCCACGTTGCCACGCGGAGGTGGATGAAATAACATCTCGTCTAGTCTCTCTAGATCGTTCGTTGAAGTTATTTGTACACATTCATACACACACAGATACATACATATTTGCATGTATAAATATATATATCTCTCTCTCTCTCTTTCTTTATTTCTAAGATTTTCTTACCAATAGAAACGTAGTATTCTATGAAACGATCTCCTTTCGATAATATATTAGATCATAGAGAAGAAAATTCAACGAGCATGCTCGCCTTTCAACAAGACTAAACTTCGAAGGAAGATGTCTAGGAAGCTAGCGAGCATCGATTTACCGAATCTAATCCTTTAACTCGGTTGCGTCTATCGATACGTTTGTATCGATATTGCCGCTATTTTATCTTCTCTTTCTATCATGAACGGGCAACCGCGTCTCGAAGCTACGCTCGACTCTATTTCCCCGGCTATTAGCGCTAATCGATTACGGCGTGACGGATCGAATGATTTAAATAAAGACCGGGTGCGTCATGGGCCCGGCCCTCTATACTTGACCGCGCCCTACTTTAGATAGAAAGAGAAAAAGAGACAACATTGCACTCGTCTCATTATTTTGTCCGATCCGTCACGTATTTTTTATCTTTTTCTTTCTTTTCTTTTGCTTCTTCTTATTATTCTTATTCTTTTTATCTCTTATTTTTGCATGATCTTCGTTTCCTCCTTCGAATGATCTTAAATAAAACAATGTTATATAAAATTTGTTTATACGTATTCTTGTATTTTTTTTTAACATTAAACGTACAGATGCTTTATGTATATCTATTTCTACTCCATCTTCAAAAAGTAATATATTTTATGATATATGTACTGTATAATAAAAAATATCACATTTATGCATATTAAGAATTCTGGACTCATTGAATATACAAAAATTCTGATCAAAATTTTATAATTGTCCCCATTTGATCAATTATGATACGTTTAGTGTTAAGAACAATTTAGTCGGTCGTAAGATTTCGTCTATGTTATGTAGAACAGCGTCTAATTATATTTGGTTTTTTTTTTCAGGTGATCCAAGGACCACAATATTCGAGCCAACATGCCAATCGGATGCCAGGGATGAAGAAGATGTATCTCTATTTGTAACTAATTAATATGTTACTTAGCTAGTTGAATTAGTAAGTGATTTGTTATCCACATATTCTTGGTGACTGTGAAACACTAACGTGATTAGAGAATTCGTATCATCGAATCGAAGCGCGAGTGAATTTTGTTTTTTCTTTAATTACCGTGTTTTCGTAAGCAAACAAACAAACAAAAAACAAAAAACAAAAAAAAAAAGAAAAAATAACAAGAGAAAAAAATATTTCTCAATTTACTCGCATTTCCGTCCTTTCTTTTTCTCTTCTTATCACAAAGGACAAACGATTGTGCTAACAATAATTAACTTTTCGTTTGAATAATTTAGCGAATTAGAATAATTACAGTCGCGATTAGAATTTGTCTCACGCGAGATCTATCAATCGATCTTTTCGGGAGTGAAAAGTGTAACAATAGACATCTTCAAGTAGAGGAAAACGATCGGAAGTAGAGAAAGGGAGCGAATAGTAAACGGGCGAGTGCAGTGACTGACTTACATCGGGAACGCCAACCTGCAATCAAGGTTCATGGTTTTCATGGTGAGTCATTTTAATTTTCTAAACTAACATTCTTGATCGTAAGTTAATACTTACGATCTTACTTATAGAATTTCTTTTCTTTTTTTTCTTTAGTTCGTATCAATTTGAAATCATATTCATCTTATACTAAATTTTATTTAAGCGATAACTCTTACTCTTTTTTTGCTATTATTAATATCTGTTTAATTATTATATTATTTTTATTTAAGAGTATTATACTATAAATAACACTAAAAATATAATAAATATAAAAATAATAATGTGGTAGATTGAATGCATGCACATAAAAGAAATGGAAATTGGCAATCGTAGCAGGTATCAGAATCGTTAGCGAACGATTTCTCGCTTTGGAAAGAAACAACCGCTTGATCTTGAATTATTTGAATGGAGGTATGCGTTTCTTATCGAAGTGCACTTATGTTTACGCGCGGGCAAACATGCGATTTGCATAATTTCGGTGCCGCCTGTTTCCTTCCATGGAAGGAAGCGAGTTTATCTTTATATTCGAGATATCGCGTGACATTGCGAGTTTCGTATACGAATTTTTGTAAAACGAATCGAGTCGTCAAATATCGAGCCAATTTTATAAGAGACTACCGAATAAGAATACGTGTATTGAATAATTCATATCTTTTCAAATTATACTTAGTGAAATTTTATGGGAAATTAATTATAGATTATAATTGAAAGAAATGTCGAATAAATTTCTTCTTCTTCTTCTTCTTTTTTTGCTATATTTAAATATATACTCGTATTAAAAGTATATGGAATATTTGAAGAAAGAAAAAAAAGAGAAAAATATACGAAAAGGAGAAAAAATAAGAGAGAGAGAGAGAGAGAGAGAGAGAGAGAGAGAGAGAGAGAGAGAGAGCATAAAAGACGGGAAGACTCGGTATAAGGTTACGGGTCAGCTATGGAGAAGCATTAATAATCGTTTACAATCTTTAAGGTAGGGTGTGGCGAGTACGTTAACCCCTTCTTTTCGCTTCTTTTTTCATCTTCTTTTCCCTTTCTCCTCTCTTGTATTCGTCGGAGGTACATCGAGCCGTCGAAATAAGAGCAAAAAGTATATATCCTTCCTTCGGACTTTAAAGGAGTTGGTGGTCGCGTATATTACGAAAAAATAACTTTGCCATAGTCATCGAGATTGTTCATGGTCGGACGTAACTGTTCGAGTTTGTTGATTGGTATCGATGGCTTTCAGGTACTTTGATAATATATTCAATTTTCAAATACGATTTTCTTCCTTTCAAATATAATGTCCGTTCTAATTAAACAAATAAATTCATTTTAATAATCGAGTTATCGAAATAATAAAGAGTGCAAAAATGGTTAATAATCCAAATTTAATAATAATTGAGAGAATAATCTGCAAATTTGAAGAAAGTTTATTGGTTCTAACGATCAATGTCTATTATACTCTCTCTATCTCTTCTCTGTTTATCTCTAATCGATTTTCCTTACCTAACTCCTGTTTCTCTCTGATAGTTTACGCGCGTAATCACGGCACTGCTACTTGTAATAGCAAAATCTTAAAAGCTATCGTTTCAGACGCTAAATCGATTTACGAGCCGGTCGGCACGTTGACTCTTATGTTAGCGCATCCGTGTTTCGGAAGTGCGAGATATTGATTAAAAATGAGAAATTAAACTTAGGAGAAAATGAAAAAGAGAGAAGAGAGAGAGAGAGAGAGAGGGGGAGAAAGAAAGAAAGAGAAAGGAAACCAGATAAACCGGTATTACTATGATCAACCAAACGAATTTCTCGTACTTGCAGTGTGACTTGACCCTTCCTCGAATAAACTTCTATTTACTAGGAAATACTTAAGTACATACTTAGACAGTTCAGGAATTCGATTCGAGTTCACTTTATTCAATATTTAAATAAATATTTATGATCATGTCATAGCTGTGTTTGAAATGAAAAAAAGAACAAACAAAAAAAAAAAAAAATGATGAAAAATGTGCGTAGCTCGCGCATTACTATCGAACATCATTTTTACATCGTTGCAACGTGTTTAAGTATTCGCGATAAAGATCTTCCTTTCATTTTAGATTTTTTTTTTCTTTATTCGAACGTATATCTCTTAACGAAATTAAAACGGCGAATTTCGAGGATTTAAAAGATGACGGTCTTAAAGATTCCAAATTCAGTCGTTCGTAAAGATTAATACGGATGATTGAAAGACATCTCTCACTGTCTTAAGATACCAAAAATCTTCCTCTCCTTTTAACACTTAAAACAAAGCGACATAGAGGTCCGAAAAGGTACGCCGCGCTGAGTTAAACAATCTTCCAGAAGATATCTCTTTCATTCATTCAAAAAGGCTGCTCAGGGGTCAAAGAGCGTCTCTTTCTTCCAACGATACGCGTGCTGAATCAAAGAATTCGTCGCGGTAAACGATAAGATACTTTCCCTCTTTCCCTTTCTCTCTCTCTCTCTCTCTCTCTCCTCTCCCTCTCTCTTTCTACTTCTTTTATTTTTTTTTACGTTCCACTATCTTCTTCGTCTTGGCGTATGCGTTATTAACGACGGTGATAAATTGTAATGCAGAGGCACGCGGGTGCGGCCCTCTCTCTCTCTTGGCTAGTGCGACGAATCGGCGATTTGGAGGGAAAAAAGTTTCTCCGGGGAACCCGTTCTTCATCTCTCTCTTTCTACCATCTTTTTTTCTTCCTTTCGCGTGTGCTACCTTCTCCGTGAAAATCGGTCGTCGGCCCTTCGCCCTGTGTCCTCTTCATCCGTTCTCTTGCATAGTCATCGTCTTACCTTTCTTCTCCTTTCTTTTTCATTTTTTTTTTCGTTCTCTTTCTCCTTTTTTAGCCACCACCATCGACACCACCTGCAGCAACCAAATCTACGGTGTTTATCGTACGATCAAATTTAATGAAGAAACTTTTCTTTGATATATCATCTCTGCTATTTTTCCTCTCCTTCTTCCTAAATTAACTTTCAATCTATTTTTTGTTGTTTTTATTAAATTTACTTATTATTTATTATCTTTCTGAAAATTTGGAAGACACATGATGACGATACTGGAGTTAGAAATTCGCACGTTCGTTAAGTCCTAAGTTAATTGAAATATTTATTCAAAGTTCCATGCTTCGTTGCATGCAAGTAGGCAAGTGTTCGTACTTAGCCGCTTGATTGTGAGCGTCGTTGGTGTTATCGTTTATCGCGGCCCAGTTAAGAGCTCTCTGATATCTCTCGTCGTACGTTTAAATCGTTTTCAGTCGGCTGTAAGATATGTATTGCATAAAAGACACGCGCTGCTAATTGCTACTAACAGTGGTAGCAACATTGTGTGTTTCGTTAAAACACACAGGTGTAACAACGATTCGAAATAATATCACATGTAGAAATAAATTCACATGCATTGTCTCTTAAACGTTCTACGTTTTCTGTTACATACAACGTACGTATCTATGCATGTATAATAGATATATGTTTATGTGTCAGCGTTAAATTGCATAATTTAGTTAAATCGTAGAAACTCTAAGTTTGCCTAAAATAAATAGGCGTTTTAGAAATAATTCTATATAAACATTTTAATGATCCTATTGTACATATGCTTATTTCATTGATAAGATGTATCTAACATGCATACGCACATACACACACAAAAACATATCTGGAATATTAAAATTGTATTCCATTGCGAGATTATTTCGAAAACTCATTTTCCAGCAAGAAATACACCTTAACAATACAGAATATATCAATCGATTATCGTTAATACTAAAAGTATACAAACAGTCTGACCTTTCTATGGAAATGTTCTTATTATGGATAATTCGAAGAAATAACCGATGAAAGAAAACCGAGTGCTTAGAGAACGACTTAATATCGTTAAATGTTTTGTTTATACATATCCCACTCCTTAGCCGGTGTTGTCTACGTTCCAATGTGTTATTGTTTTTATTTTATTAAGAATCTCGTTGCCGAATTTGAAAGAACATCGATCTTCGATTCATCTTAAAGGTGATTTCGGTGAGCATCCAGCGTACTGCGTCGTTGTTTTCATACTTGTGTCAGTATTCTTCGAACACTGGGAGACGTAACAACGATATTAGAAAAGTATCAAATTTATTTCGCGTATATGCGCGCATGTTTTGTTGCTATGCAAATAATATGCATATGTGCGCGAGTGTGTGTACCGCTGGCGAGTGATATATATATGTGTGCGTGTATTTATGAGTGTTGTTAAAGAAGAAGATATAAAACATTGTGTCTAATGCAAATGTGAGAAGATAATTGAGGTAGAAATATGTATATAATACGTAAAATAGGAATACGTCTGAACATGTTTGGTTGGAAGCTGAGAAGAATGATGATTGAGAAGGGAAGGGTGAGTAAAAGTTTAGTTCGTTTAGTATATTGCATTGCTGTTTTTATACTCATTGAACGATATAAAAACGATAATATAAAAAAATATAAAATATTTTCGCGTATATGTATATGTGTTTTGTTGTTATGCAAATAATATATATATATATATATGCAATACGTGTTTATGTCAACGTTAAATTGTGTAATTCAGTTAAATTGTAGAAACTTTAGGTTTTACCCAAAATAATAAGGCGTTTTTTGGAATATAAATATAAAATGAATTTTATTATACATAAAAATTAATAGTTTTAGGAAATAACGAGGTTACATGTGACTTCACAAAAAGCGGGTAGTTAAGGTATGAGAATGAAATTTGATCCGTCTTTAAGGTATTTTTCTTTTTACGACAATACTCGTAGTTATCCGTTCTTATCTCTTCCTGTACTTTAAAAATCAATATTCTGTTAGTTGAGGTGTTTTATCGTTGAAGTTGGTAATTTTGCCTTCTTTCATATTTAAATAAGTCAGTGTAGTTGTTTAAGTATTCAGTTAGCGGATTTCACAATGTAACATTTAACATATATGCTTCGGAAATTGAAACTTCCGTGACTTAACATTTTCATTTCAGTTAAAGTTATTTTTTTAATCGTGTAGCAGATGGATACGAACGTAATTTGTTTCTTTTTTATTTACATTCATCCTTGGTATCAGCAATTTCGAATAATTCTAATGATATCAAACTAAAATAACGCATGCATCTTGCGTATTAAAACAATCGATAAAATCGAGCTAGAACGATGCTCGTTAACAATTAATTTTGCTTGTTGGTATAATAGTATTATAGTCAAAATTAATGTTTTCGTGGATTCAATATTTTCTTTCTCCTTTTCTCGTTTAGTAATTCGTACACGTGTCATTCCGAGTTGATTTTCTTTCAATAGTCGTATCAAACGCATATACGTACATATATACGTACTTATGTACATACGATTAGCCTCTTCTTCGTTTCCTCCTCCCTTTCTCCCTCCCGTCGGTTTGTCTTCTTTCGCGAATCTTTTATTAGCATTAATGTAATTCGATAATAAGTTATATTTAATAACGCTCCAAGAGAGAGAGAGAGAGAGACTGTGGGTACTTACGTTTTTCAAATTTACATTGAAAGTTTGGTATGGCGGGTAGGTAAGGTAACGTTTACGGTTCTGAAAGACATTTAGCCGAAGTCGCGCTCGCTGTTGGATACTAAGTATCGCTCGATTATATCTCGCCCGTAAAACGTCCTAGGGACATTAATTTATTTTATATTCGCACTGGGGTCGCGTATGCACGTCGAATATCATTTCTTTCTTTCTTTCTTTCTTTTTATTTTTATTTTTTTATCTTCCCTCTCTTTTTCCTCTTCTTCTTCTTCTTCTTCTTCTTTTTCTTTATCATCATTTCTTTCTCTCTTCTTGCAAGGACCAGACGTTTATAGTTCTCTTCTCGTGGCAACCGCGAGAAATCGTTATTTGCAATAAATTGTTGTCTCACTAACGGAAAAGAATCTCGCTCGACATGCACAAAGATCGATTCAACTTGTTAATACGATTCGTTTTACGGCTTTCTCTCTTTCTTTCCTTTGAAATTTTTTATTGTATTTTTCAAAGGACCCGTCGTATCTCGTTCTTTACATTAAAATTCGTACATTATATTTGATGATCGCTAAGGATGTTTGTCAAAATTAACTTTTATTGAAAAACAAAACAAAAAATAACAAAAAATGATAAAAATATATGATACACGTATCTTTTTGAAAATTGGCGTCGTCTACCCTCGATGACGCGAGGTCAACGAGCATTATATCATCTTCAAGCAGTAAGTCGAGACAGTCGGAGAGAGAAAGAGAAAGAAAGAGAGAGAAAACGGAAGAGGAGAAGCTTTACGCAAAAGGTTATTTCGATATTTTTAGAACTACTTTCGCATAGATGATATTTCCTCTCATTTTCTTTCAAATTTTCTCTCGCGGAAGTCGAATATATAGAAAGAGAGAGAGAGAGAGAGATATAGAGAGCGAGAGGAGAGCCAAAAGTCTCGTCAATTCGTGTACTTTAAGGCCAGACTACGTTTAAACGTGTCTCTTTGATCCAGGCAATGTATTTCGAGAGGACGGGTGACAGGCTCCGGCCTGTATGCGTTTTATTTAAAGACCTGACACGCCTTAGTTATTGCGCAACGGCTGCGAATCTGCACTCTTATGTTGGCTTACAGTTTTAACGGTTTTAACCGTGCGAAGCTTTTGTTTTCTTCTTACTTGCATGCCACCTTAGCTAGACACACGAAATTTACTCTTAACGAAACGAAACGAAACGGAACGAAACGAAACGATACGATAGGGCCTGCATATCATTTTTTTTCTTCCTCTTTTTTTTTTTTTATTTGCTCAATAAAAAAGAAAAAGAAAATGATTGGTCAACGATTGTTGGTATAACGTTTTGAGGTGTGACTTAGAATGGACACTATAAGGATACGATCATTAATAATCTAAGGAAAGCTTTTTTTCTTCACGCACGATATCGATATGTATTATATCATGTATATATCTTATAACTACTTGCTACTACTCTCGTACTTCGACCACGGTAATGGACTACAAAATTGTCAGCGGCGTATCGGTAACAGCACTCCCGCAATGAGTAATAAGATTTTATCTTTGATAATATATAGCTCCGATCACTCTGCGTTCTCATTACTAAATACGCGACCTGTCTCTATCCTTGTCTTTTTCTTACTTTCTTTCTATTTTTTATTGTCGCTTTTCTTATATTTTATTTTTATATTTAAAGAAAAATAAACAACGGAACTTTTCTTACAGAAATTATGAGCTAAAGATAACCGATCATTCTCTTTTTTTTATTAATTATCATTACGTTGTCATAATATTTGTAATGAGTTGAGAAATCGTTTATCATGTTAAATCTTATATATCAAGTTTCATTTCGTTTTGACGGGAAGGTAAAAGAAAGAAAAAAGAAGAAGAAGCAAGGGTTTCGAATAAAATCGTTGAAATCACGCGCGCATCCTTCGTATTATAAAATATACAAGTTGGTATAAAATAGTAGGGACTCAGGAGAGCAGTTTCAGTTTCAATTTCATGCGGGAGTTCTAGCGTCTATAATTCACCGACGTAACGACGGAATTGCAAAGTACTTTCTAAGAACGTGTTATCGACGTATATACATATACATAAGACATACGTAACGTCACGAGGTACGTCCTGTTGCGAGGAAGAAACGATATTTCAAAGGTTGACAAAGTAGCTCGGTCTTCTCTTTGCGAATAGAAATGCAATAAATGTGCAACGCGATACGATCCCCCTTTTTCATTCTTTTTTTTTCCTTTTTATTTTTTATTTTTTTTTTTTCGTTCAAACGAAAAGATGATTTTCTTTATGACAGAAACATTGTCGATAGTATGACAAAGAATAAGAAAGTGTTTCTTTTCTCCCGTAGAAGCTGAACGATCGTTTTATAATTCTTTTTCAGTCCGCCCACAGCGGGTCCGAAGCAATACGCGGGCCCTTTTAATTTACGAATCGTTAAAGTCACGCACGACGACGTAAAAGTCGTGCCGGGGTCAAGAGGGTTTTAAAATTGCTACGTAAATTTCGTCGGCGTTAAAGAGGTGTGAATTTGTTTGAATCGCCACACCATTTTCCATTCTTTCTTTCTCTTTCTTGTTTTTATTATTTTTACTCTCCCCTTTTTTCTTGTCATTTGGAAATAATGCAATCTCTCCCGAGAAACATTTCCACTTTTTTTTTTTTTTCTTTACCTTTGCCGTCTTTCATCTTCTGCTGCATCGAATTTTTCATTTTTACGCGAAGAGAAATTAAACTGGAGAATCGATTGAAAAGAATAATCATCGTTGAAGATTTCTTTTCATTCTCATTTCTCCAACCACCTACCCCGATATAATATTATATCTACTGTATATATCCGCATGCTTGAATTTCGCGTCAGGTTTGAGAGAGGTTTTTATGAAACTGCACTCGACTCGGTAAAAGCTGAGTCATTCTCGGATGCGCCTACCTAGTTTTCTCGCTTCGTAAGTGCCAACATTACTGAGGTAGGATATCGTTAATAAATAACGACATGCAACATACAAACAACCCACTTCCTCGTAAACCTAAACGAGCATTAAAACGCGTATCTTCGTTCGTTCGTACGTTAGTTTCATTGTTAGTAAGCTGGTCCAACGAATCGTTGGATTATCCTCATCATTGCCATGCACATAGCAATCATTTTCCGTTTCCTCTTATTTTATTATCTATTCATTTGCAATATCCTACTAAAAACAGCAGCGTTACGAGTTATTTACAAGTTAGTAAACGTGTATGAATTATCTACCCGAGAATTATACATCCTGAAAAAAAGAAAAAACAAAAAATTTGTCGAAATCATTTGTTCGAGTAATAATCGAATCGTTCGATCGATTTGATTACGATAATGATACTAAATTTAAAAAGAGCCGGGATCGGCCGGCACGAATTTCGTCATACTCCAACGATCCCAATAAGTGTCTACAAAAAAAGAATAAAAATCAAAGGGAATTGTTGGGAGTTCAGATCGAGGACAGATCGCATTAATTTATCGATCGTGAAAGAGAGAAATAAAAAAAAAATCAAGATTTCGTTACGGTTTCCGTTAACTTTCGACTTTATTTGGCTTTCACCGGATTCGTCGAAAAAAAAAAAAAACATTTCTTTTCTCGATCGTCATCGTAAAATTACGGCGATGATTCCCATAGATTTATTGCTTTTCTCATATATTCCGAATATTTTTAATTTCATTTGTGAGATACATTTATTGAAATAAATGTTTGAAAAAATTACGTGACCCTTGTTCAGTGTTGGTAAGCGTAACATTTTGATGCCTTCCTCTTTTCAAGGACGACCAATTAACGTCAAAGACTTATCTTGAAACTCCTCCCATGTAAGGACCGACGTATGTATACTTATTTACATTCGTTTTCTTCAAGCTACAAGGTTTTTAGTAACGTAATCAATCTTTGAATAAAAAAGTTCTTATTGGATGTTAGTACGTTATAAACATTTCTCACGTAAAACAGGCATCAGGTAGTTCTCTCACGTTATTCTTTCACGTGATTTTACCAAAGCATTTTACGTTTTCCGCATAGCAGATCGAAACGGAAGGTAATCTTATTGTTAGTATCGAGCAGTCAATTCTTTAGTTAGCTCGTGATTCAACGCGTTGTCAGCTTTATAGAATCATTTTTCTCTTAGGTTAGTCAGTTAAGTGTTTATATTACCGTCGAATATCTACGATAAACAAGGCGCCCACGGAACCACTAGCTCGTAAAATCTAGCCAAACCCTTCCTTTCCTCTCTTCTCCTCCCTCTCACTCTCTCTCTCTCTCTCTCTCTCTCTTTTACTCTCTTATTTCTCTCTTTCCTTCTAGCCATACCTATTTCCTACTTCAAGTTAAAACCTGTTCACGCCTGGTACCAAGCTTAACACCCTTTCATGGATACTTCGTTTCTTCGATACGTTGCGTGTGCAAGTCGATTCTTCGAGCTTATCGACGATACTGCTCGTAAACGCTATGCTTTCGATAGCATTTGGATATGTAGAAAGAAAGAGAAGGAAGAGCATCGAATTTAAAGGACGTTCGTTCTCTCTTAGATTCCAATAACGCACGCGTGTATGTATGTATGAACGTCGAAAGTCAACTCGTTTAAAATCAAATTAACGATCGCTTTAAGTTTATATAAAATGTTTCTTATTTTATATAATGCCTATACAAACACTTTTTAGAAATATTATTTGTGTTGGTTTCGTTTAAATATAATCGTACTTGAATTTTTGTGAAAACGTTGATAGATCGTTTACTTGTACTTATATTTTATAGAAATAGTGACACGCGCCAAAGTTGAGGAAACAACACGATTATAGATTTTAAAATTAGTTTGATCGTTAACGCAAGATACAATTTATTTTCTACGAACATGATTGATTCCTTTCACGCATTGCCAATAGATGCGTTGTCAGTTTGAAATCTGAAAACATTAGTTCAACGCGTATCCACGTTTACTCGAGCATTACTTTCTCAAAAACGCTTTGACTCGTGTTGTAATTTCTTTTATTTTCTTTTTTTTACTTTAGTAAAGTAAGAAACAATATTTCTCACGACTAAAAGCAATCTGTCAATAGGCTTTTAATTCCGATCGGTGAACAATTTTCCGCACGTACGAACGTATTTCTTTTTTTTTTTTTTAACGTTTATGCACGCGTGCGTTCCAATAATAAATAAAATATCGAATTTCATCGAAATCATATTGATTTTTTGTAAAACGGTTAGAAGAAAATCATTCTATTACATTTATTTTCGTAATTCGCAATAATATTCTTTGGATAGAAATAAAGGATAAAACAATTTAACGTTAAGTCGTAACATCGTCTTAATCGACGTTTACTCGAAAGGGATTTTCTCCAACTGTCCGTCAACGAGAATATCACGGGCGTGTTTCTATGGGGATAAAATGTGTACTCCTTTTTCTAACATTATACTTTTGCCAGCGAACGCAACGAGACTTTAAACGGCTACGTAGCTTCACCAATATGGATTTCTTCACCGATCGGATATTTATCTGCTGTCCTGTCGTCGAGAAGCTGTGTACCTATCTGCAATATATAGATATATCTTATATATATAAAATCTTAACAAATGTTGAGTTTCTCTATGAGTGGAAAAGCGAAATACATAAGTGATAAGTTTAGAAAATCGTTTTACAAGATCGACTAGATTCGAATGTTAATTTACAATAGTGACACCGATCTTTAAGGATGCAGTGGTAGAGAACAGGGGGATCAAGTAAAGGGAAATAGAAGGGAACAACAACAACAACAACAGCAACAATAACAACAACAACAACAACGAAAAGCAAGCGAACGAGTAGTCGATCGACCGTAAGAAAACGATTTTATCGAGTCTGTCATCGTACGTCATTGCCCACTGTGAAACAACGTCCAGAGAAAAGCACATCGTGTAAATTCAAGCGCCGATTCTCACCGAGCTCTCTCGTCCACCGTATATATATCTCGGTGGACAGCGTTGAACGTTGACATTATCTCGTTTATGTACTTGACGATTATTGCACGCCGTTTCGAATGCCACGTATTAAATCTACCGCTGCGATAGTGCAACAGCGTAAGAATTACGAACGAGCCGGTATGCGTACCGAGCGTAATAATTAACGCGTACGGGCGGGGGCTGGGAAAAAAGTCAAAAGACACGAAAAAGTTAGAGAATTAGAGAAAGAGTGAGGGAGAAAGAGTTGGAAAAAAGAAAAGCCAAAGTTGTAATTTTTCTTAACCTCGAATAATCTCATCGTAGATCACCGTATAGGTAGGTTTATTTTTATTATCGAACTCTTGAACGTTGTGTCGAACGTTTATACGTGTCGAAGATAGAAGGTAAAAAGACAAAGAGAGAAATATTATAAATGTGAAGAGGGAGAAAGAGAGCTTTCCTCGAGAACCAGCTGTCGCGTCGTTGTTCTCCCGACAAGACACGATCGTTATCGTGGAAAAGGCAATGAAAGATCGAGCGTAAAGAATGCAACAACAACGCACAACGTGCACATTGCTAGTCTACTACCGTTATATTATAAAATCCGTTATTTTGCGGAATAACTACTTAGGATTTACAATAACGGCGTTCTCCACGCTCGATGTGTGAAATAAAGAGGAAAATACTTATGGTGGTGGTGGTGGTGGTGGTGGTGGTGTGTTAAGGTTTATTCTATGATCGGACTTCGGCTAACGGTTGAGGATGTGAAGTTTACCTATGCGTTTGGATGAGTCAAAGCTATCTATCTTTTGTATGATGTCTTTTCGTACATTCATGACGTCAATGACAACGAAGACGAAGACGAACGTTTATATGTTAGAATTGCGAACATTATTCGATGTCTAAGTCGAAGTTGGATGGTTCATAGTAATCGCTGATATTAAAAGTGATTACCGGTTGGATCTTCAAAGAAATCTAACGTGCTTCTTCGGTGTCTAATAAGCTAACTCATGCATGCATACGTATGTACGTATATATATATATATACTTATATACAGATATATACATACATCGGCAAGAAGCAAAAGGGAGGAAGGTTCATGGGGGTCTCGAGATGCATCGCTCTCTGTACAGGGAGGACAAAAAGAAAAGAAAACGAAAGAAAAAAAAAAGAAAAACATATACACAGGGATACCTACGTAAAACCGGTTATACCACCAAAACCGGAAAGATGTCTTCCGTACACTGTCGCCCAAAACGGACAAATGGGACGAGGTAGTTCAGCCACTGTTACACGAATAAAAGAAAAAACTTGCGAAAATCACAGGGTCCGTTGAATAAACGATACACCGCCATCGACTATCTGCCGTCTTGGAGTCTTACCCCTTTCTTTCTTTCTTTCTTTCTTTCTTCGATCTCTGTGATGTGTTTTATTCCTTTTTTCTGTCTTTCGTACGTGTCTCGATTTTCTTCGGAATAATCCAATCGATTTGACTAAAGAGAATCTATCGATTCTCCTTTACTTCTTTTTTAATTTATTTTTTATTCTTTTATTATTATTTTTCTACGAGAAAGTTACTTCCAGTTAAGAAAAAAGAAAAAAAAAACGCTAAGCCACCGTGCAGACTATAATCGAACGATCGTTTTGTTAATGAACCTCTGTTCTGGAAAAAGAGACGATAAATGAGTTATCGTTCGATCATGCGATGAGTTATTAAACCCAAAATGATCAGCTTGACCGGATGAAGGATTTTTTACGAAGTAATGACGAAAGGAAGATCGACAAGCTTAATATATTATATATATATATATATCGATCAAATCATTTTATCGATGATTTATCGCAAAATTTTGCGGCTTCGTTAGTTAATTAGTAACTATATTTAAATTTTATTCACGTATTAAAAAGTTACAGATTACTTGTTTTTTTTTTTTTTTTTTTTTTTTAAATTAAGAAGAAAATTTTACGAAACGAGAAAAGAAATAAAGCGAAATAAGGGAAGGAAAAAAAGAAAAAGACGGCCCGGAGCATTTCGAAAGCGTAATTTCAATTAACTCTTGGAAGACATTAAAAAATATCCCTACGAAATCAGAATGTAAGAAGTGTTATGTCGAGCACATCCGACACGCGTGATAGATGTTCAAGAAGATACACATTGCTTTGCTTCTGCCTTGATTTTCCTTCTCTCTTTCTCTTTCTTACACTCTATCTATCTCTTTGAGAAGAAGTTCTCGTTCTCTTCGTATATAGAAGAAGGCGAACAGGTGCAGCGATCTTCTCGCAGTGGTAAGAGCACGTTAATGACACGCCACTGTATGGTGTGGGAGAGGCACGTATTAAATTATGAATTAGAAGGAAAATTTACAAGTCGATGCGATAAGATCGCTCGGTTCGCGGTTCGTAATGTAGCAAGCGTTTTATCATTGATTTATACGCCGGCAGTCATGCGTTACACCGTTCTCGTGGATATCAATTAATTCATCGAGGAAAGGAGATATTTGTGAAATTAATCGACGTTAAGATCGATATTAATAACATGTAATCGATAACATATCGCATAACTTAAAATTCCGAGAAGGAATATTCTTTCTCGTCTTTTTCGTGAGTCATCTTTCGAGAGGAAGAAGAAGATGAAGATGAAGGAGAAGAGAAGAGAAGAGAAGAGAAGAAAAGAAAGAGAGAGAGAGAGAGAGAGAGAGAGAGACAGAAAGAGAGATTTTGCAAGATGATCACAGGAAGAGCGAGTAGCACATTCCACGTGCATCTTATTTCTCTCAACGCATGTAAGACGCATGTGTGTATACGTGTCTTAACGAAGAGATCTTTCTCTGGGAGAGAACCGAGTCATATATCTCAAAGGTAGAAAACAACTTATTAAATTCTCGTAGGTAAAACATTGTGCAACATCGGTGAGATTCAGCAATATCAAAAATCGTATCTTGATGATAATTAATATAAAGAAATTTTCCGTCATTCGAGCGTGTAATTGTTTAGACATATCGATTTTCGCGTTGATGTAAGAAACTTGTAAACACATATTCATTTTCATTATTATATATCGTTATTATTACATTTATGGATAGTTGCTTCGTTTGTTCGTTCCTTCATTCGTTGGGGTTCGTTTTCTTGCTTTTACTACTCCCCGGCATCTTCGAGATATATCACGAGTAGTCACGACACCGTAACGAATCGTCGCAGTACTGCATACAAGTCGCCTCAAGGGGGAAGAGTTGCGAAGTGAAGAGGGAAAAGAGGTCTCGAGGAGAGGTGTGGAGGAAGTTCTTGTCGGATAATTGATAATCCAATTCTTTAGAGGCATTTCGATCCCGTTCGGAGAGATTCGCCGTCGTCGTCCTCGTTGTTGCCGTCGTTACCAAGTTTCACGAGGAGAGGGTACGCTGTAGAGACCCAAAGAGGACCGGACCGGTCCTTGGAACGTGATCGTCTCAGCATGAGGTCCTCCTCGAGTCTTCTTCCTTCCTTCTTCTTCTACTTCTTCTTCTTATCTTCTTTTATTTTCTTTTATTTTATCCACTTGGTCATCCTACAGACATTCCTAGTCTTTACTTTATTTTACGCGTTTCTTATAATTGTAATAGCTAATTGATCCATAACTATCCTGAATTATTACTTCCTTGCTTTTTACTTTTCGTTAGTTCTTTGCAAAATATAGTGATTTCTTGTAATTGACCATAATAAATGTCTTCAATCATAAATCATTATTCTTTATTATAACTTACAACTCTTTCGATTTCTCAAAATAACTTTCCTCAAACTAAGTAGGTACGCCCTGTCAACTTTAGTCGTTTTTATCTGCTCGTTAATTAACGTCGAACTGTAGCGGTTAAGAGAAAAATAAAAAAACACGTGGAATTTTACTTTTCACCGCTGAGATCACTCGAAAATCTAGTTCAATGGGCGTCGCTGGTCGGGAACCAGATGATATCCTATATATCCTACCTTAGCGATATATCGAATAGATTCTCGCACTCCGACCACACTGACACGAGACTGTTTACTATGCACCAAGCACGATATTGGAGAATGTAGTCAATTAGCCGAGCGCTAATTACTCCTGGCATAACTTCATCTAATGAGCGAATTACAAGGATAACTTCTGTGACCGGAAGTTAGATATAGATAAATACATACACTTACATTTAAATATATAAGTATATAAATATATATATTTACATATTAACACGTTAGAAACGAATCCCAAAATACATTGCGAAATATTACATATGTATGTTGTTTCTCCCCTTCTAATCTATGATTTTGGTCAATCTTTCGTAAGAACATTTCGTAACACTCTGTCTCGATGTTTTAAAAAATAAAAAGAAAAAATAAAAAAAAATCCAACATACCTATGCTCTCCACGTGCAAGTATACACTCAACCATAAAATAATAAACAAGAAACGTCGACGCGGCATGTTTGTTTGGACATCGACACGAACGAAACGTTCTTTGACTTTAGATTGTTTGGCTAAGAGGCTCGTTGACACTAGATGCTCGTAGTATGCGGACATCTTCGCGCTGCAGGTGTTCTCTCTCGTAAGTTTATGAAGTCACAAGTCGGTGCACCAGCAAAGCAGTAAGCAAGCATGACAAATGGTTAGCGTATATTGGTTGAGTAGGCTCGCTCTAACGCTCCACTGACTTATGTGTCTTGGAAACGTCTGTCTTGCCACTTCATTGTCGGACTTGTTAGTCGTTCGAAGAGAATCATTTTCATTTAGTTAATAATACATCTATCCAATGTTCATTTACATTTAAACGTTTCCAACTAACTTATTGTTAGTCTTAATTGAATTGTCTGTTAGAAAAACTTTCCGTCTTATTTATTTTTATATCTTTTTTTAAATAGGATTTGCAATTAACGATAAATGTTTAGAAAAGTATACGTCATCATTAGGAAAGAAAAGTGAGTCGAACAATTTGCACTAGAAATTGCATTGATATACTTTATTTTTATCCCCATGTTTTTAACAATTACGTCGTCGCATCGTTCAGACAACCATTTTAAACGATAACCCTTGCATCCTTCCGCGTAACGAGAGACTCGAAAAACACTCGACACGCACACACGCAATAGGACCGATTGAGAATCGTACGTTGACCTCGAGAACGTAACTTCCTACGATTTATTTTTAATAATACTTGAATGAAAATTATCCACTTAGCATAAAGAAAATTCGTGAATTGTTATTGACGACAATAACAGTAAACTCAAAGTTTCGTACTAAAATTAATGCTAAAATTAATGTTCCGTGCTAATTTGGCTCACCGTTATTTGTCATGGCTTAAAAAACTCAAAGGTAAACTCGTTGCATTAACGAAGCTTTTTAAGCGAAGACACGTTTTTAATGTTAACCATTTTTTTTCTTTTTATTTTCTTTTTATTTTTATATAATATATATATACATTTTATCGGCTTTTACCATTCGATCGAGAATGGAGAAGAGTAGCTGAATGTGATTTCGCATGAATATGCATTTACATTGTACGCGTATTTTTAACTACATGCGAATACGCATCACTCGTCATACGCTGCAATGTTTGTCGACGGAATTGTAAATATAAAATTTACTTTTTTTTAATATAATCTTTAGTATTAATCGTTGTAAACGTAATTTCAAATTTTCACGATTTATCAAATGGATTTTAATTACTCGAGAGGTTTACTTTGTTCACTTGATCAAAAGAAAGAAATAATTAATTTCGTTTTAATTTTATCTCCATCGAACTAAAAATAAATTTTCAACTATGCACATATTTAAGTTGTATTTACAATAATTATACCATTAGTAAAAATATGTGAGACATACTTTTGGAACGTTGTCACCAAGATAAATATTTTTTGCGAAGCAACCGAAAGGCAATGTACGTGCTGAATTGGTCACCTGGGAATCCACAGGATCTTATTAAATTTCGATTGATTTTTAGCTTGCCAGACGCGAATTGATCGATCAAGAATCTCGATCCTTTTCTTAAGTAAAAAGTATCTTTGTAAGCATATTTTTTAGGGGTTTCAAATGAATTTATTTTTTAAGCTAAAAATTATTTGATAATTGTCAACACAATTAGAAAGTAAATTAGTACGAATATTCGTGCAAATTAAATAAAATCGATAAATAGTCGATTTAAGTCGATTAATCAAAATTGAACGAAGTTAATCGTAGTAAGGTAAAGTATGTTTTTAGTTATTAGTATCAACGGCTTTTGTTACGACCTCGTTAAACGATACGCGTATTTGTCATCGAGTTACGTTTAATATTTCGAACGTTATCGCGGTCGGCAATGTTTCGAAGAAAAATTGGTAACATTGGTTTCATTTTAGAGTTGAAGGAAGTATGTAGGTATCAAAGATAATAATGTACGTTCTCCGATCATAAATCGAACAGTCAAGAAAATGAGATTACGCTGACGAAATGGTAGCTGACACAGAAAAGAAGTCCTTACTAGTTTTTATCTGTCTTGTATTTCCAATGTCGTGTGTTGGCATGCGCCGGGACGCACACGCATAATTTTTTTCTCTGTTTTTTTTTTTATATTTCATTTCATAACATCGTTAATTCTTCTTATATGCGTCTTCTCTTTATGGAAGTACTTCAAGTCCAAGGACATTTCTCTTGATTCCTGTTAGGAAAATCTTCATTATCGTCTTATTATTTTTAATCAATTTTCGAGTTTTATGATAATAATAAGTATAATAATAAGAGATGTAAAAATGAATATAAACGGTTTGGGTTGAAAGTTTCTTTTTCTTTTTAAATGGTTTTGTGAACGAGAATAAATTACTACGCCTACAGTTTCCTGATGAGAGAGAGTGAGACAGAACGTTCGAGCGTTCTGGCAGAGTGAACATACTTGGATAAAACCGTGGCAAATATTGACTTAGTCCAGGATGGAAGAAGAGTTTCATGATGACCACCGTGAAGTTATGGACAAAAGAGTTCTTGTGTTCTTTGCGAACGCGTCAAGTGTTATATCACGTATATGTAACCTATGCACACACATACACACACACACAATACATAAAGATAGTTACATGATCGATAATCATTTCTTGGTAGATATTATTTTCTTAAGTTTCTACATAGAGAAATTATATAATTCAAAACGACGAGAGAGTTCACCCGATAATCCAAGGAGGTTTTAGAATGATTTTCTCGGTGGACAGAAAGTAGTATCTATCGCAATTGGAGGACGATAGAGAGAAATTGTGGGCAGTGTAGGGAGTGTGCACGGTCTGTCGGAGCGAGATATAGGTGGGCGTTCTGCCGGATATGGTTCGCCGGAAGCAGGGGGACCCTTGCCACCGACACGCTTCAAGCTTCTCGACAGCGTCGGAACGTCATTCACGATGATATTTGCCGTTAAATCGAGCCAGTCTCTCTATGTCTCTCTCTCTCTCTCTCTCTCTCTCTGTATATATATAGAGTTTTTTTTTTCTTTTTGAATCGCAGCACCGATTTCTAGATCAAGGCAAGCGTCGACTCGCGTTCCGACATTTCTTTATTTTCATTCCCATTTAACGTTTACAAGAGAATCAGGGATTTCAAACGAATAACATGATCTCCCATGGTACATCGAGTCGGAATTAATGGACTGCCTCTTCGAATCGATTACTAGGTCGAACAGATATCGACTAGGACTTTGCGATTCTAACATGAGATTTCCAGGATCGGTGCATTCGGCTAATACCTATTACTACTACGAATGAAAGAGAATTCGCTTGGCTTTTACTCTCTCTATCTATCTCTCTCTCTCTCTCTCTTTCACTCACTATACTGTAGTAATACTGTACTATACTGGACTAGATAATAATGCCTCTCGTAATAATATCGATTCCATCGATTTTCTAGTTCGGTAAATTTACGCTTAGAGATCATACGGAGTCGAATACGATGCCGCCGCCTTGCCTCCGCTTTGTGTGTGGTGTGATCCGGTCTACCGCTAATCTAATCTCACTTGGTGTAATATTAATTCAAGGTATTTGATTCTAATCTCTAGTGGAATTAATGCTCACAGTCTGCTAACTTGTCTAGCATTAGTTTAATAGTGATCGTAATACTACGGTTAACTCGGTCTGAAACTAGTCTGATTCTGTGTGATCTAGTTCTACGACTGTGGTCCACTTCTCGTTTTGTTTTGTCTCGTTTCGTTTCAAATTAAATTTTTCTACAAAAATCGTTGATCAAAAGTTTTTCAATGTTCTGACCCCGAATTTTCTATTTCTTTTTTGCTCTCTCTCTCTCTCTCTCTCTCTCATCAAATAAGAACGTTTAGTGATTCTCGAAAGGAACTCAAACCAAGAGGGCACAGAAGATTTATTTAACGTCGATTCGTCGTTCAGCGACATCTCGTTTCTCAATGTCCTCGACTTTACCTTTTCTCTTTTACTCTCTCTTCTCTTTCTCCTCTCTCTCTCTCTCTCTCTCTCTCTCTCATTCTTTCTTTTTTCTTTCTTTCGTTCTTTCTTTCTTTCTCTTTTACTCGAGCAAGCGTACGACGACGTACTCTCAAATCGGATATATCTGCGGTGGCTATCGATCGCTTTTCCTGCCAGCTTCCTGGCAGTGATTTATCACGACCCCGAGAGTCCCTACCCGTTTCGTATCATGCTGCTGTAACGTTGAATATTCCGTACGGTGCAAACAGCTCTCGGTGTGCTTCTGGCACGCGCGAGCTCTCCAAACTTTCAAGCATAAATGAAAAATGTCTTCTCGCGTGCCCGTCTCCTGCCCGCCCTCCTCTCACCCTTTCTCTCTTATCGTCTCGTTTTTACCCCCGGAAGATAGAAAACGCAAAATTGGTATATTTAATAAACATTTTAAAGGAAATATTTCTGCCGTTCGTTTTTTCGTTGTCCGGTGTTTCCTTCGTAACAATTTCATGCACTTTCCTGTGTATACATATGTACGTACGTCCTGAGTGAGTATCTATATATGTAGGATATATACATTCTTCGTTTTATGCCGACGCACGCGGTGGACGATCGCAACGCGTGCAACAAACTGCGCAGTCTGCAATGACGACGACGACTACGACGACTATGACTACGACTACTACTACGAAAACGACGACGACGGCAGCAGACACGCCCTTCTACCGTGTCGCACGATACGTCGCACGATACGTCGCACGATACGTCGCACAATACGTCGCGTGGTTCGCTCGATGTAACGGGTGTCCTTTTTCTTACCTATTTTTATCCCAAAAAAAAAAGAAACCAAGTCATTATTTCAAACGAATAGAAAATCAATAAGGAACGTTAACGATTCCAAAAAACAACGATCTATAAATACGTAAGAATTAATTGGAAATGAAATTTCGATCGATTAGATCGGAAGATCATTGCAATGTAAGGAGAGAATCATTCGATCTGACATTGCAGTTGATATCTCTTTAATGTTAACATAATCGTTGATTGCTGGTCGAAAGATTTTAACGTTTAGATACGATCACCGGTGGCAACGGTTTCGACGTTATGCAACGTTGGCTTGTTAGTTACATACATACATACATACATACTTACTTACTTACTTTCTTACTTACTTACTTACTTATGCACTGTTAAGCATCGCCGTAGAGCTTCTTTAAGCGGACAGCTTAATGCCGCTAGCCACGTACTGCCTTATGTATACACAGTGTCTACGTATTACGCATTGCCCGCCAGCTAACCAACGAACCAACCAACAAACCAACCAACCAACCAACCAACCAACCAACCAACCAACCAACCAACCAACCAGCCAGTCGGATCGCATCTTCTATCGCGCGAGAACGCGAAGACGATCTCTACGTGCTGCCTTTATGTATATATCTATATCTATATATATGATGCATGTATGCATGTATTACACGTATTTATGTGTAGCGTATATAACGATGGACGAAAGCCCCCAGTGTATCTCCGTGTCTGGCAGCCTTCACCTCTTTTCAACGGGCGTTTCCGTGGCTCTAACTACCGTCGCTTTCCAACGAGCTTAAACGTCGCTCTCTATTCCTCCTCTCCTTCACGAAGATCATGAAAATTGATATTCGGGAAGACGAGCCTTTCTTCCTGCAGGAAATCGTGGGAAAGAGGGTAACGATGCTTTCGAACGATAGGGATCGTAACTTGGTATAGAAAAATAAAAAGGTACCAACAGGAACTAAAACTAGCTCGCTGACTAATTATATATTTTTTCTTTGTCATTTTTTTGTTGTTCTTGCTTATATTTTAATAGATCAGTATTAGCGTTCTAAGGTATACTGATTATTTTATTTTATTCGTCAGATCATAAGATTCTAGATTTTTTAAATATACATTTCTATTTATTATGTATATCTATCATTATATACAATGATCATTTTTAAAGTATGTACAATAAGAGATTATCGGTAAGATTAACTATATTCATCGAGAGGGTAAATGTGTGTCGGTAGCTCTACGATGCCATATAGAAAACGTTTAGATCGTTTCACTAATATTTATGATATATATATACTATATTAGAGTTACTTTATAGATCACGCTTGTATACTTACTTACTTGTTTCGTTGAAGCGTAACGCGCGTAATGAATCGGGACTGTTAATAAATCTCGCGTTACGAACCGTAATATGGCCGCTAGAAGTTGACGAGGAAAAGCCACACGCGACAAAGTCGTTTTCATGGTCCCCCATTACGTATATATAGGTATAGATATAGATATATATATATATATATATATATATATATATATATATATATTTTTTTTCTTTTTTCGTTTTAATAGATAATAATCAAAATCGACGGACTGTTATGAAAAAAAAATTCAACATAGTTATGGGCTCGAGTCTCGTACGTTTTCTTCCCTATTTCTTTCGATTCTTTACCGATTACGGGCGACGGTGGTCGCATAATTACGGCAATTACGGATCGCAGAGTTATGGACTGTCGGAATAAATACAAGCCGGCGCCATTAAACGACTCCACTGCGGCGGTTCTTCTGTACTCGCACACGTATTTAAGGCAATGGTCAAAGAAGCATAGTAGTAGCCCGAGGAGACCTCTACTTACATATATATATATATATCTATGTATGTGTATAGGGTAGATATAGTATTTGTGTATGTGGCTATCGGTAGACAGCCTCTTTGTTCTTTGGCGAGTCGCGGTAACGATTATATCGGAGCGTTTCCTTTCAAGGTCGCGAGCACACGAACGTGCACCTCTCTTTCTCTATCTTTCTCTTTCTTCCCTTTTCTTTCCTCTTCTTTCTCTCTGTCCATTGCACGTGCCTCGAGAACGATGCATCTTATACTGATTTTTCTATGTTCAGATAAAGCTGATGCAGTATTCGATAAAACAACGATACTTGTATAGTATACGTAAAGATCATCTTTACCTTGTGCATAAATCCTCGAACGTTATGATACATGTTTACTCTATCAAAGAATCCAACAAGATTGCTGCTCGGTACACATATCGGAAGAACCCTTTTTTAAAAATCAATAATTTGTTTTCCCCCCAGTCGAATTTTCTTTTCATTCGTAGAAACGCGTCCCCCGATTCTCGCTAATCCACGGCAATTTGTCGAGACTGGTTTTGATCATGGCATTTATCAGAAAGAAACAAAGAAAGAAAGAGAATCATCATAGCTCGTTCGCCTTCTTCTTCTTCTTCTTCTTCTTCTTCTTCTTTTCTAGCCAAGCGAGCAATTTTCTGCAGTGGGTTTTAAGTCGACGCGACCGATGGATTTCCTTTGCGTGTATAAGTTTCTTACATTTATACGAAGGCTCGCACGCAACACCAACGAAACGCGTTTGTTACTCTGGAAGAGTAGAAGGAGACCAAGTTGAAGGTGAATGGCGGGCGTGGCTCGACCAGTCGAGAGGTGGTAGGGTAGCCTGGGTGCATCCTGCTGCACAACACAACACAACGACGATGTCTTTTTCTTGATCGTCTTCTTCTTAAACCCCTCCCCTCTCTTTCTCTCTCTCTTTACTTTTTATTTTTTTATCATCATCGTTTTACAAACAAACATACAAACAAACAAACAAATAAACAAAAAAAAGAAACCCTATATAATTTGATCAATCAAAAAATTTGTACCTCTCTTATTTTTATCCCAATCTTTTCTATCTTTTCTCCTTACCTCGTTTATCTTCTACTAATATCGATTTAATCGATACTAGACGCAACTCTAAATGTCCGTTCGATTTACCGATCACCGGACGTTTATTGATCGCGAACGATTCCTCGAGTATTTATTCCCCATCGTACGTCATAAGTCGACAGGCAATACGCTCGCGCGTAAACCTCGATACTTGAGTCACTTCAGAACGTATTATATGTATTCTAGGTATGTTCGTAAATACCTATGTATGTATATATGTAGTACGTATTCTCAACATCGATTAGACTTTAATCGTGCGACGATTTATCGACGTCCACCTTGTACCACTTTTTTTCTTACTTTTTATCTCTCATTCACTCTCTATTTCTCATTTTTGTGTCCTTTTTTTTTTATCCATTGTAAATAGAATATTATTCTCGATTTTGTGCAAAAATTCCAAGATTTTCTCTTTATGGACCAAGAAGACTACTCTACCTTACAATGCTCGTTTTCTTCTCATATTCTTTGTACGTCCTTCTTTCCTTTACGATAGCTTAGTCATCATTATGGGAGTTCCATCGAAATCGACGAATCACTTCTATTTCTAAAATCAACGAATCAAGGTCAATGCTCGAATACGACCTACACGTGTCATCGTACGAGAACTTTGAACGTCGAACTAACGGTACGAATCTTTGAAGTAGACATTACTTACTTTCTTTGGCCTTGTCAAAATCGTTTTAGAAGTTTTCAAAGATCGTAGATCGAATGGTTTCTCTAGTAATATGTTCAATATTTATCGAGACATTTGTTGGATAAATTTTATTATATATGTATATAATATATTCGCGACAAATATTCATTGAATAATCTTTACGAAGAATAGGATGAAAGGTGTGCATAAAGGTGGAGGTGAAGGTTGTGATCAAAGTTGCTAAGGAAAGACGAAAGGTGGGACGGGAGGATTAGCTATGGAGCCGAGTCAGGTACCCACGTTTCTGATGAGCCAGAGTAACAGAATGAGATAAAGATAGAGATAGATGATGGGTGGGAATAGAATAAGATAAAGATAGAAAGAGAAAGAGAGAAAGAGAACTGTTTACTCATTAGACCGGATAATTGCAGGTGGGTCTGGGCTCACCTCGACCTCGTCTTACCCCTCTCTCTTTCTTCCTCTCTCTCTTTCTTTCTTTCATCGTCCTTCACCTTTATACACCTAACTCGTCTCTCCTGTGGCTTCCCAGCGTACATTTAGTATTCGTTTTTCCTACCTTGGGAAAATGCATGGTTCTCATGTTAGATCGATTATAATATTTTTACTTTTAATATTGTTTTGATATCTTTGATAAAGAAAAGAAAAGAAAAGAAAAGAAAAAAAAGGAAAAAAGTAAACGAGATAGGATTTTTATATTTTTCTTACAAACAAAATCATATACAGGATGTATTGTCATTGGATAAGTATTATTAATACCCGAAGACGAAGGAAACGTCAATGAGATAAGCGGTAAGCAAACGTGATTTCTCGTTATGCAATGGCATGTAATAATTCTAACGCCCACTGTATGGCTGTACGTTCGGTTTTGTGCTTGAATTAACAGCCAACTAGAGTGGAGGCAGAATCACGAGCGTGCGCGTATCTACTTCTCATTGATCGCTTCCTAGACGTCACAGCGTGCAAAAGGCAATTAAGCCGTTGCACCGCTAATTATCATTTGTCACGTGATCGACCTAAATCCAAGGTATTATAAAGCAAAAGGAAGGAAGAGTAAAGGAACGAAGACGAGACGTCGCGCGTTAATATTCATTTTTCAAAAGTCAAAGTAAAAAAGAAAAAAAAAAGAAGAAGAAAAAGAATAGAACACAAGAAAATTAACAAAAGGCATATTGGCAAAACGTGACATAAGTGGTCGATTCGTTGCACGAAAAGTACGAGGAAGAAGTCTCGTTCGATAATTCATTAGAAAGAGAAAAGAGAAATAGAAAGAGACAACGATCATATGGCGTGACGAGGAATCGTAATGAATGCATCGTCGTCGATGATACCCACGGTTATACGAACGTAGCGTATTTTCACTTTTACACAATCGTATCTTGGACGCACGCGCCACCGTAAGTGCATACTCATGATACCGTCGCGTTTACTTCTAATATATGCACATCGAATTGTTACGTAATGGTCAACTCTTATCGTCGTAAGCTAGCATAATCGTTGAGTTATAACTTCAAGGTCTATAACGTCTGCTAGTACAAGTTATTCAAGTTTCAAGTAACCGACTCTACAATAATAGAAAATTTAAATTCGATCGATTTCTAATCACGAAAAAGAATATTGAAAAAAAAAAAAGTAAACTGTACTTTCGAATCATTTTGTTTTTTTCTACCTTGTATGAAAATGTAGAGAAGGGCGTGGTAGTTGATGGTCACGAGTATTGTTGCATTGGCCCAACCCAATGGATGCCAAGACGTATGGATCAAGATACATATTTTCACGGTGAGAAGAAAACTCGTTGGTCTCAATTAATTTTCAACTAATTTCTAATATAATTACAAAACCAAGCTTCTCGCGTTTGCTTTTCCACGTAAATCCTCGTCACGTTGAATAACGTACAAATTATTTTTCTCTTTATTCTCATTCAATTATCTGTAATTTGTTTTAATCCATTATCCTGAAAAAAAAAAAAAAAAAAATAAAACAAAAGGATAATATTATTAGAATTTAATTTATGATAAATAACGAAAACTGTGTGAGTGTAGTTTTTTTTAGAAGGTTATTTTAAATATTATTTATTATAAAACAATTGCATGTAATATCATTTTCATTTTTGATGTCGTAGGAAAGTGAAAGATAATATCATTTTTACTTGTATCATTTGCAAGATCGATATTAAAAGAGCTAGCATTACATAACCCGTAAGAACGATCGATTTGGTTCATCGATCAGTCATTGGGTAATCGTACGCGTAAGTTAGCTAGCTACTTTTAAAATAAAAAGAAAAAAAAAGAAAAAATTATCCGAGAGAGAGTAATAGCAAGTAAAATAGAGAAAGAGAGAGAGAGAGAGAGAGAGAGAGTAGTAAATACACCCGCGCATTCGCATATTTCGCTTAGGTTCGTATAGACGATAGATCGAGGTTGCCTAGTGGCACGAGCCGTCACGAAATCCGGAAGCGATTGGAAATGAATGCAAAGAGAATCGAGATCGTAGCTCGCGTTTACGCTCGCGATATCGGAGGAGGACGTATTAGCATGAGAGATTAATTTATCAGTCTTCTTAGACAGTGAGTGAGAGAGAGAGAGAGAGAGAGAGAGAGAGAGAGACATAGACATAGAGACATAAAAAGAGAGAATGAGAATGTGGGTATAAACAAACGGTTGAGAGAGAGTAGAAGTTCGTGCGTAAAGCGAAAAGTTTCGAAATGAGCGGCCTCAGAACGTTTCGTTGTCCAGGTTAAACCTGACATATCGTATACGTACTAGTTGAAAGGAGCGCGAGCGCGCATATACAAGGTGGATTGAATTATAAGCGCTACCGTCTAATCCACGCGCGTCTAAATCGAGCTCGTGTACTACGGTCACGCTTGAATTATATGCTTCGTTCTACGAGAACTAAACGTATACACAAGTGGAAAGATAAAGCAAGAAAGAATGAAAGAAAGAGAGAAACAGAGAGACACACGATTTAGTTAGAATTCTAAGGAGAGAATCTCTTCTCGTAATTCGATTTCTTTTTCTCACCATGAAGTTCGACGAAATCGATCTTCAAGTGTGTTTCTTCGTATGCCATACTAAACGAAGGGGTTGAAGGATATTAAAGGAAGCGAGCGCGTCGTCTCTCGTTTGTACGATCGAAGAAGCTAAGTTCCTTTTTCTTGGTTCTCTCTGGTAAGGATAAGAAATTGGATATATCGTCTCTCTCTCTCTCTCTCTCTTCTCTCTCTTTCTCGTTTGTACGTTGGTTCGTTCGTTCGTTCGTTCGTTTGTTCGCTGCTAGCTTTAATGAGAATCATTGATCAGGGTAGGAGAAGGAATGGTAGTAGAAGCTGTGCTGCAAATCGTTGTAAGAAAAAGGTCGGCCTCTCTTTAACGGCACGAGGCGATCGTTCGTCGGGTAGTCTGGTGCGGTGCATCAATTAGTCGTGCGATAATTAGCGACAGAGCACAACCAACCGACCGAGTCCATCGGCCACGCTTGCTGGTGCTGCTGCTGTTGCTGTTGCTGTTGCTGCTCCTGCTTCTACTGTTGCTGTTGCTACTGCTATTGACCATCACAATAAAAATACTTTTTATCATAGGCAAGAAGAAAACAGCTTACACTCGATAACTCTTTCTCTCTCTCTTTCTCTCTCCTTGTTTTCATTTTTCATTCAGAATGAACGATGTGTCTGCCGATGGTTCATCTTCCTCTTCGTAAAGATTACTAATTTTATTGCACCCCGTATCGCGGTCACGATCCGCGTGTGCGTACGTCAACTCATCATCTTCTTTTTCTTCTTCTTCTTGATCGATCACCGAAGATCCAAGAGAACCCTTTCTACTTACTTTTTTCATCCATACATATACAATATATGGATTTTAAAATGTAACG
The DNA here is from genome assembly GCF_049000335.1 of Polistes dominula. Classification (NCBI taxonomy): domain Eukaryota; kingdom Metazoa; phylum Arthropoda; class Insecta; order Hymenoptera; family Vespidae; genus Polistes; species Polistes dominula. The sequence goes on along the minus strand of NW_028300925.1, from coordinate 576,227 downwards.
CGACATCGCGAGAGTTCGACATGATGTTATGTTCGTATTGAAAAAAAAAAAAGATTCGAAAAGATTCCTTTGAGATCTGAATAACGATTGGATCTCGATCGGGGTTTGATTAATAGAGCGTTTCTTGTCTTAGCACGCGAACGAACGATAATAAAAGAGAAATAAAAAAGAGAGATAGAGAGAGAGAGAGAGAGAGAGAGAGAGAGGAGAGAGAAAAAGAAAGAGAGTTAGACGGAGAAAATGTAATAGTGTAATAAATACCGATTTTCCTTTCGATTTCCTTGAGATCGAACGCGAACTCTCTCGCCTTATTGCAAGAAAAACGTCGTAGCTACTACATTCGGAACGAGAACGGGTCAATTCTCTTTCGCAATGAACACTGATTTTTTTTTTCCTTCTATTTTTTTCCCCTCTTTTTTACCTTTTTTCATACATTTTTATCTCTCCTTATATATTATCGATAACATTAACGAAGTTCTCGAGAATAGCCATCAAACGTGTGTTTGCATCTATCGCAACAGAGACAGGGTCAAATTGAAAAAACATCTTGAATTACGGGAGGATATTCGTTGTTGTTTTGATAGATGTGAAGACGGTCGAGTCTTCTTCGTGTAGGACTAACCTAAGTCAGTTGCTAGCATGACGTAGGGTAAAGACAAGTACGTATACGTTTATTTCTGAAACTTAGCATACACGTACGGCAAATTAATCGTGTAGTTATAGGCGAGAAAGCAAATCGTGCTTAAGATCGCAGCATGGTGTCCTCCGTGTGTGTATATGGTGTATACATTAGAAGAAGAGAGAGAGAGAGAACACGTTGTTAAAAGTCCCTTGTAATTTCGTGCAACGCGTCCAAATGAACACCCCGAAGCATCGTCGTACGGTCTCTCGCACGTGCGTAATGGGCAATAACAATCAATTTGCATGGATATAAGGCCTGCCACGGGGATGGTGGTCCACTTTGGTGGATATGCTGTTTCAACGAGGAGAAAAAATAACGATGAGGAAGAAGAAGAAGAAGAAGAAGAAGGAAAAGAGGAGGAGGGGGAGGAGGAGGAGGAGAAATAAGAAGAAAAAGAAGGAGAAGAAGTTATGATATTACAAAACGAATGTGATTACGTTCGATGAGCAAGCTCCACCCTTTCGCTAACGAGCAATATTTCGTATTAATTTTTATTCCTTATCGTATAAGAGTATAAGAGAGAATGAAAGATAAAAATAGAGAAGGAGAGAGGGAGAGATAGAGATAGAGATAGAGATAGAGAGAAAGTATATATAAATATAAGATTTTATGTAACAAGAGACAAACATATTTCTTTTCTTTTCTTACTTACATTAGTAACTTTGACAACACGTTTGAACGTTCCACAATCTTCTCGTGGAACGACGATGTCAGACGTTGTCTTATACGACCTTGAGATGTTTGCCGGCTTAAAACACCTTTAAAACCGGTATCTAAAACGTCAAGATAGAGGGAATGCCTGTGCACGCGCTGTCTGTTTGGACAGTCGAAGAGAGAAGACGTCAGAGTAGAGAAGAATCGTGTCTCTCGAGAAAGGAAGCTGATTCTTCTTCTTAAAAGTAGAAGAAGAAGATTTCTATGGACCACCTTAGAGAACTTCGAACTTTTCATCGAAAGAGAAATCATTGGCAGGAAAGAGGACAAACTTTCTATCTTATTCAATATTCTTGCGAAATATTTTACATTTTTATTTATTTATTTTGATATTTAATTTCTACTTTTTTTTTTCTTCTTCATTAAGACGAGTTGTTAATCGATCGATCGATTATCGAACATTTTTATTCCGTTAGATCATCGTTAGACGAAATTCTTTGAAGAAACGAAAGTTCTTCCTTTCGAAAAATATATTTGCTAGGTCGATTAGCATACATAAGAATTCGTTCGCAAAAAACGTTAGCCTCGTTTTCATGTCTCGAGTTTGTTCTCCCGAGCAGTCGTCTAAATTGTTTGTAAAATCATTTGACACCTTCCTCGTGAAAGACGGATAATTATCGTGATCCTATTTTTCGAAAAACTATAAAAGAAAGAAAGAAAGATGGTGTGAGGAAAGCAGGGAGTCGAATTTCTTCGTTTTATCTCACGCACGTGCATCGTGTAGAGTGCATCTTCCTTTCGCTTAACATCCCACACTCTTTCTATCTTGCATACACTTACACGAACATTCATGATATCTTGAATAAAGATAGAGAGAAAGAGAGGGAAGATGGTGGGTGTACGATTAAAGGCGTTAAAACATGCGCGTTACGTGTCGAGAAATTATATCGACTCAACCGGATCGTGTCGTCTTTTTTTCTTTTTCTTTTTAATCTTTTTTCTTTTCCTCTCTTTCTCTCTCTCTCTCTCTCTTTCTCTTCAGCTCTGTTCCTTTTGCAAAGCTTACAACATTTTCGCGGTCACGATAATGCGATTACGCGTTTAACGTATACCAGATCGTATGGTTGAAATAAAATAGTGATCTTTATGAGTCTCGTACGAATTCGAAATTGTCTCTACACGTTCTTGTATTCATTCTCTTTTTGCCTCTTTTTTCTTACACGTTAACATAATTCTTTCACTTAAAAAACGTTTTAGTAGCGCAATAAGAAAAATGACTGTATTAGGTTGCTCCTTAGTGATAATAGCTCAATCAAACGTTAGAAAATCATACATCTTGGCGTAAAGAGAGGATAGCTTTCGACTTAAGAGTTAATCGATTCTATCGTCGAATTATCCCCACCCACCCAAGGAGAAAACAGGGTGCATTCATCGTTTCTGCCACGCCCCGTTTAGGATTACGATCAACGTTCTTTCTCCTGGGCATCCACTAAAGTTCATCATGTTATTAGTACTTGTACACCGTATCGCGTATCTTATCTCGCATTTTTATTTATTATAATTTTATTTCTTTATAAATATAATTAACGACTTCTCGTTCACGGAGAAATTTTATCCTTGCGATAGATGTAATTGATATAAAGCAACTACTTAACCAATGAGTAATGTACAGATGGATCGATCTTTCTGGCAAAAATGACGAAGAGGAATCGCGGGAGGAGTTGAGCTTGTTTCTCTTTGGTATGTTAAGAAGAAAAAAGAAAAAATTACAGAAAGAAAGAAAGAGAAAAAGACAGGAGGAGACTTTTTATCGCACCGAATGTCAGGTCGATTAATTTTTGTAATCTTATGCTTTGAAATCTGGGTGCAGCCTTGATTTATTTCACTTGAGATCATCGTACGCCTGCAAACGAGCTCGTGCTCGCAAACGCATCGAAGCTTTCTCTCTCTCTTTTTCTTTCTTTCCTGTCCACACAAACATCACGAACACGTTTAAGGTATACAACACGCACTAGTACTCGCTGGCACCCTCCTCCGGCAATGTTCCTCTCTACCTCCCCTTCCCCTCTTTCCTTCCTCTTCCTCTTCCTCTTGTTCTACCTTCTCCCTCCAGCTAAACCTCCCTTCCCCCACCAAACATCCAGTCTTCCTTGCTTCGCGCATAAATATAAATCGTACATAATTGATTCAAAGGGCAATGTGGGCGAATCTCCTGCGATCGGTAGAAAGCCGTTATTCATGGGCCGACCGTGGCCGACGACTAGTCGCACGAGCAATGAAAGCATAAATACCCTGGCTATTTGCAGAGTGCTGTCGATACGTCCCTTGGTAAATGGCTTATAAACGTATCGCCTATCGCTTTTAGAAATCGCCTCTGTGAATCTGTCGGCGCGTAATTTGTTGTATGCCCGGTAGTAGTGCTAGTTCGCTTATATTTATTTCATTTTTTTCTCTCTTTCTTTTTTTTTCTTGCTCAAGAGTTATTAGCTACCATTTACGTATCATTAAGTTCGTATATTTCAATGGGTAATATCTGTATACATATATATATATATATATATAATGTATGATATTGTTCATTAATTTTTTCACAAGAGAAAAGTTTGATAGAAATTTCCATTGAAATATCGTCGAAAAATAATAGGCTAACTTTTGTAAGCAATTTCGTAAGCAATTTCGTAAGCAAACGCATTTCTCGAAAGTCGATGTCGAGGTAATCTTTACAGGAGATCGAGCATGGTTTATGGTTCTTAACGGGTGTGAGAACGAAAGCATCTTTGACGTTGGCGAGGCTGAAACTATCGCTCACTCCTGCTTACTCGGAGCTCGGTAGCTGGCAGTTCTGGCAGTAAGTAATTAACTGCAGGTACTTACGCACGTTTCCGCCGTATATATGAATAACGTGCTCTAACCGGCCTCCTCGTGGGCGTTCGTCGATATAGAAACGTGCGAGAAAGCCATTCCTTCTTAGTGTGTACGATCTCGCACGAGTTAAAGCGTCGATCCATCCATATTCTAACGATAATGAGAGGGTGTTTAATCTTTACAACTGCTAGCACGAGAGAGAACCCTAGGGAATAAACGTTTTTCTTCCTTCCTATACTATTTAAGATGTACGCGTATGAATGTATGCGTGTATAAGTTGTCGGTAAGTGACATTATTCACAATCTTATATACGCATATATATATATATATATATATATATATATATATATATATGTGCGTGTCTTAGAGTTAAGTTAGTATTAAGTTAGATGCAAGGAATATATACTCGTTCTCTCGAAAATAATATCCCTATAAGCTTCTTGTTTTCTAAGAGAGCATGAACACTTGCCGAGAAACGATCTCGCTGCTAATAGCTTCATTTCGATATATAATCCCATTACCGAATACGGTTGGAGTATTAAGTAGAAGCAGGTGTACATATTAAAAGGCACACGCGAGTAGTAACACGTGCACCAGGAGGCTGAGCCAAAGCCGAGCATCTTTAATCGCAAACGCGATACTTACCGCCTTATACCGGTGCAACTTGGTGTTTGCACGGACCGTTAGTTCGCAGTTCGTACATCTACAAACCTGTTATTCAAATTCTCTACCATCGAAGCTACAACCAAGTAACATTACGTTAACGCTTAATCGTTTTTCGATTATTATACCAGCCTCATCGCAAATTCATGTTGATTTCCAATGAATAGATAGACGTATAGATAGATAGATAAATTGATAGATTGATAGAAAGATGTTAAGAGGTAGGCAGAGTAGAAAAAGAGAAAATAGTATAGAGCACGAACGGTTAGCACCAGTCCGGATGCTTACAACGACTCTCTAATTGCATTCTCGAGTTCCTGCGACGACTTCCCGAAGATGTAGCGCGTTTGCTAACGCGTGTTTATCCGGACTAGTTGAGAAAGAGAGAGAGAGAGAGAGAGAGGGGGAGAGGGGGGAAATTAGTGTGGAACTCGAAGGAGTTCCTCTAACACGTTACTTTGCTCAGACCGATCGAACTTCGTTTCTCTTCCGATCGGCTTCAACAAATATTGGACAGTTCGCTTTGAGACTTTCAAAGAAAAATATTTTTTCCATATATAAATATTTCTTTTTCCTCTCTCTCTCTCTTTCTCTCTCTGTTTCCTTTTTTATTTCTCCGTCTCTTACTTTTACTTATTCTTGATCAAAGGTAAGCTGCGAAACCGATCCGCATCGTATACTATGTCTTCTTCCGATCGATCTAACTTGTTATTACGGTAATAACCAAGATATTCATTTACCACTTAATGTCTCCTTACTAGCGATCACTATAATCGAAACTTCCGCTATTCCAACTTCTCGACGATAGAGACTCTCTTCTATTGAATCATTTAGCGTTAAGTAATATTTCATTTAATTTATTTTATTTAGTTCTGAATATACATTTCTACATGTATATATTTTTTTTTATTGTTTAATCAATATTGAAAAATTTGTTATTAAAATTGATGTTATTTTAAATAAAATATGAATAATAATAATAATATTTTAATCGTTGTTTCGTTAATTGAATGAAATATTTCTAATCATTAGTATTAGACAATGCGGTTAGCCGAAAAGGTTAGTTGGTAATTTCCATCACTAATGGAACTTCTATCAGTTAATTTAGTAGCTTTCATCGACTTGCTTAGAAATAGACGAGTTTAGTTAAATATTTGTATGATAGAACAGTGTATAGTTATTTTCTAGTTTGCGAGGGAGTTTAAAATCGCATGAATAGATGTTGTAAAGAGCACATTGTCCTCGTAGTAAACGGAGGGTCTGCATAAACACGTTATTCACGAGTTTCATTGCCAACATAAATTCATCTAATATGTTTGTATCTCAATGTTAAATATTTTTCGATATTCTTCATAATTTTGAAAACACACACACATCTATAGGAAGAGAAAACATATTCAATTTGCAGTTGCATTTGACCTCTTTGTGGTTTGTCAGCTAATGAGAGGTTCATACTCGAAAGTAACGATATATCCTGTTTGGTATCGTCTCGTTGACTACTTTCTAAGATTATATACATATATCTATATTTTTTTAAATTAATGTTAAAATCAAAAGTTCTTACGTCTCTATTCATCGACACTTTCTTATAAAAAAAACGAATTCCTTCCTCCTGTTCATTGATTCTTCGTCGAGATTAAATTTTTCTTCTAGAAAAAAAAAGAAAAAAAAACTTAAAGGTCGCGTAGAATGTTGAGTAAAATAAAAAAAAAGAAAGAAAAGAAAAAAAAAGAAATTAAAATTCCAAAAAAGTTAGAAAATGTCGAGAGCTGCTGCAATCGATTTAATTAATTTCAGATGGAAAGTGTCGGTGAAGAGATCGGAACGAAGTGCGATCGTATACTGAATAATGCAACGATGGGTTAAAGAAGAAGAGGAGGGAGAAGGAGAGTGTTATAAAAGGATACAGAAAGGATATAAGCAGCACGGGCTAAAGCCTTTAGCTCGTCCACCGTCGTCGGTGTAGTCGATACCAAGAATTAATGCGAAATCCGGTCTTTAAGCGAACGCTCTCTTGGCTTAAACCAAGTCTCCTCAAGAGAATCTCGCGGTAGGAAGCCAAAGAGCAGCACGTAAAAACTGGTCAACGGAATTTCATACTGAATCCGCGATTTATAATTAATTTCATTTTACCGGTATGCGTAAGCTGACCAACCAACCAACCAACCAACCAACCAACCAACCAACCAACCATGCTTCTTTCCTCGAACGAAGTTTAAACTTTTTAGCATTACGAGTATAGTTTTTTTTCCTTTTTTTCTTTTTTTTATATTAAAAATAGATCACACTTAGGTTCATAGGAACGTAGGGATTCTTTTTTTCAGAGAAAAAAGAAATATTTATTTTTTTCAATGAAACTGTTAGGTTTAATATTTTATAGTTGATAGATAGGAACTATGTGCAAAGGAGTGGACGAGAGAGAAAGAGAGAAACAGAGAAAAATATAGTGGCTTGGCAAATTTATATTTCGGTGCGTAGAGTAAGTAGGAAGAGGGTTCTCGTTACAAACGGCCGTACTTAAAGAGCATTGTATTCTCCAATGATATACTATAGGCTGCTATGTATCACAGCCTGTAACATTACTTTCCAATAAACATTATTTATAGGCACTTGGACAAATGCACGTTTTGTGCGACTTAACGTGAGTTATAGCGAGTACCACCTTCTCTTTTCTCTCTTTTTACTTTTTTTTTTTATTTATTTTATCTCTCTCTTTCTATCTCTTTCTCTCTTTCTTTTTGTTCTTTTTTATTATTCCAAGCAGATCTATATCGACAGCCGAGTGTATTGTCAGCTCGAACGATTCAGTATAACGCTTTTATTCTTGGCTGACGGATCGACCAAGGTTGTTACTCGGACGATACAACGTAATTCATCGTACGGGAAACGCCCAGCTCTTTGAGAGCATTCGTCAAGAATAGTAGACGTACGTACAATCCGATAATACGTCCCTTAATGATCGATGAATGAATCGGTAATTACTCTTTAAACGCGAGAATCCTTTCATAAGCTTTTCATACTAACACGTACACAACACATGCACAACACATATACAACACACAACACGCACACACACCTGCTGTCCTAGTAGATATTTTTGTATTTTTTTTCTTCTTTTTTTTATCATCGAACTAGAAGACGTTGCATCTTATAGCTTGGGACGTCTTTAGCGACTTAGCGAATCATGATCGATTATTTTTATCTATCTTTTTATCGTACAATAGAAGCTTATAAATAGAAGATGTAAAAATAGCAACGGCACCTAACGAGTCAACGTTCTTTCTAAAGATATATATTTCTCTAGTAGGTAGACAGGTTGTTTCTAGATACGTGTTAGTGTTACTTTATTTTCAAACCAACTATCTTATTTTACGTTACTTGAAATACTACGTAAGACAGCAGGAAGAGAAGTTGGTTGGTTCCGTCCAACACAAAGTCGTACGTTAACTCGAAAGACATTTAACGGAAAGGATGGAAGTGTTAGATCCTCTTTTCTATTCGCTTGCTTACGTCAATGTTGTACAAGGTAACAGCAGCATCGATAGCACGCTAACCTACAACCGAGATGGTTCCTGTAGTTTTCTAAAGGTCTTCCATGAGATGTTACCGAGGTACATATAGTAGCTTGATCGACTATACATACATATATCTGGGAGGGCGCTAACAAAGTCATCGTTCGTCGAGAGAAAACGTCGCTTCCTGCTTCGTCGGTACGTTTTCAGTGCCGTATATAGAAAATAGAAGAAGAAGAAGAAGAAGAAGAAGAAGAAGATTTCCTCTCTCATTCCAAATATCCGCTTATTTTTATTTCATTTCATTTCATTTTGCTTCCTTTCATTTCATTTCGTTTCATTTCATTTCATTTTATTTTCCATCACGGTTACTTCCTATATGGTCGCTTGTCCTATTCGTTGAGACCTTGCCAATGGATATCTTAGTTCTTTACATTCCTATAAGAAAGAATTACCCGTTTCATCTATAATTTTATAGCAGTCTTTTTACATTGGAAATAATGTTATTAAAATTTTCTTTTTTTGGGATTAATAAGTATAGGAAAAAGTTTGTTTAGAGATATTCGTCGAGATACGTATTTTCATTAATTGTCGCTTTCCTTGTATTTCTCTCCTTGCCTCGTTTTAATCCATAAATTGGTAAAGGTACTAGATGCGTGGGACGACTCCGTTGGTTTACATAGAGGGTAACAACGACACGGTTACACTCCTGGGGATAGATACAGATGCATCCCGATTGAAATGGTACGACCACTTGGAGATATTTTCTTGGTGACACGAACGAGACTAGACACTCGCTCTACGAGTAGGTAAGGCTCGTTAGTGGCCGCACGAGTTCTGACACTGTCATACCCTATGTAGGTACTTTGTGTTTACATCCGATGTCAGAATCACAGATAACCAACGACGATTTCATTATCATCTTACCGCTTTGTTTGCTCAACGAAAGATATTTCTTTCATAAAAAAAAAAAAATAAAAATAGAGAAGGAGAGATTTTTTTTTATTTTTTAGGAAATGAAACGAAAATCATTTGTATTTTATTCAAGAGAAACACGCGTAAAGCTGTCCAAGTTTATCAGACAGGTGTCGTATATTTCCTGCGGTGGCAGTTGAGTCCCTTATTACCGTGGGATTCACCGGACTATGCTAGCAAACCTTCCGGAAAGAATACCTCGTTTTAGCTTGTCCTATGCATTTATATATACATGGTTATAGTACGTATACATATACATGCATAGAATTCAATTCGTATCCTTCTCTATCTACTTAATAGTTTACCAGCGTTGTGAATCGGACATCGTCGTTTGGACATTTTTAAAGTGTTGTTCATCGGTATTCGTCCTCGCAGGTGCAAGGTAATTTGTTTCGATGAGTTCGCTAATAAAGTAAAAGAAGAAAATAAAACAGAAATAAAAAGAAAAAAAAAACAGCAACGAAACCTCCGAGAGATTACAGTGAATATGCGAATTTAACAACGATTTTCATATAAGCATTTCGCATTTGTATTACGGCTACCGTTTTACTCAGCTTTCCCTGATTGAAATTTGCATAACTTTGGCGGTCGCTCGTCAGCATCCGCTTTATGAACTCAACTCGCGAGCCTTGGCCTCCACTTTGCATAATTTCTGCTCACGCGAGTGTGTTCGACTTTACGTTTCACGCACGATACACCTTGCTCAATGTGTCATTTCGTTCGATCCTTTTTTCCTCTTTTTGAAGTGAAAATTTCTTTAGAATGGGGGTGATTTAAAAAAATGTAACGGAACGGCATATCGAAAACGGGCCGAAACGGATGTAAGAAGAAAAAAAGAGACAAACATATAGGATTAAGCCTGCGAGAGAATGAGACAGAATGCAGCTATACAGTATTTTCCTATTCCCGGTTTCCTCTTTATGCTATGCTTCTTAGTTATCGCTCCTGGTTATATATGTGTGTGTTTGTGTGCGACTGCATACTACGAAGCGTGGACACATATTATTTTGATACTCAAAATGTTTGCAGGTAGGAGCGATAGAAGGGTAGAAGAATAGACAAAGACAAGCACGTAGGTATTCGACAAAATAATAGGGTACAAACGAACCGACGGTCGAAATAAAGACAGAAGGTGCACAGACAGGACAGGTGATCTTTGTTTATTAATTTTTATTGCTTGTATTTTGAAAAGTGTAGTTCTTATTAGCTATTCCACTTCGAGATCATACTGGTGACCTTTGTTATATATAGTATATATTATAATAAATAAACCCTACAATTATCTTTCTCTCGAAACTTAGTTTTTTGGAGGTTTGACTTCTAACACGTGTGATCTGCATACATGTTATATTTTTTTTTCGCGTTATCTTCCTTTTAAGGTATACAAAATAAATTCAAGATGAGAGATATAACAATGAGAAAGATAAAAAAGAAAAGTAGAAAGTGATTACCTTAATGATATTTTTTAAGATCTTTATTTGATAATTAAAGGAATAAATATTACTGGATGAATTAGTTAGAAATAAAAAAAGAAGGTTGAAATTTTCGTATCTACTATAAATGCGAATGCATAGATATAATCCATACGTGGTCGTTTAAGTCGGTCACGTCCAGGTGCACGCGGTTTGCGGTTTTATAGTTTTCAGTGTTACGCTAGTAGAACGTTCGCGTGGCACGTAGTACGAAAGCCGACACCTCGGCCGACGTTGGACATTCGCCTTTTCCTCTCTTTCGTTCCTTAGAACGTAGACTTACAACTGCAATTGCAACGCCGTGAAAAGTAGTAGTAGCAGCAGCAGCACCAGCAGTAACTGCAATAACAGCAATAACAGCAATAACAGCAGCAAGAGCAGCAGCAGCAGCAGCAGCAGCAGCCTCGCTCGTGTCACTAGCATCTGCGGCTAGCCTTAGCAGTGGCCACTCACTTTGGTCCGATTTGGTAGACATTACCGGTGAGGTATTTTCAATCGGGGCCTCTCTCGGACAGAGCAAGGACACCATTAGCTTGTCACACTCGACCAAACAGGACTCGGACTTGCAATGTTTACTATCTCTCCGTGATGCAAGCGTTGAACTTGTAGCTATAGAGAAGGAAAAAGAGAGAGGATCCTTATTATATATTTCTCTCTTTTTGTTCTTTCTCTTTCTTATTCATTATCTTTGTCTTTTCTAACTATATTTATACTTGAATTTCAATGTTAGATTGGTTTTTTTTCTTTCTATCTTTTTCTTCTTTTTAGGTGTAAGTATTTATTGTGCAGTTAGGGAAATCGACGTTAAAGCCAAGGACAAATTTCTACTTATCTTATTAATTAGGAAATACTGAGAATTGGAACGCGTTAATGTACGCGATACAGGATAATGACGTCCCCCTACGTACGTATGTAGTACCACGTACATACACGGCAAACAAATTGCTCGGCATCGATACCTAATACGGTCTAACGCATATTCCACGTTTATCGTGTATAGGAATGAATAAAGAAGAAGGAAGAAAAATAAGAGAAAAGGAAGAAAAAATACGGCTAGGATTTTTAAGGCCGCACGTAACTTACTGGAAAGAAATAGTAAAAGAGAGATAGAGATATAGAAAGATAGACGCGTAGTTTTCCAGGCTCCGACCTCGAAGCCAAGACCGATTATATTTTCTCTCCCGTACATTAAAGCCCGGTACTTACGCGTACCGTTATTTAGTAATGCCTCACGCTCGCGCTAGGGTTTCCAAGGATTTTTATCCAAAACTACGACGCGAAGATTACTGCAATCAGCCGTAAGCTATCAGTGACTTGCAGAAGAATGACGCGACCGCAGGATTAACCTGTGGACAATGTCTTCCTTCCTTTAATGCGAGAAAACCTGGATTTCTTAAACTTCCTCCTATGTGTCTACTACCCCAAATCGACTTTTGTGGCAAACGTTAGAGAAGGGAATAACATTTATCCTAATTGGGAGATACCAATTACCTATTTTTCTTCATCTATCTATCTTATTTCTTTTCTTTATTTATTTTTATTTCTTCCTTACTGTAGAAAAAAGAATAAGAAACATCGTTTTCTTCCTTACGTTTTAATTATTAGATACGCCAGACCACCTGTTTCTACTTCGATCGATCAGATCGAGAAAGGAAACTTAAAGAAAACCGCGAATGCACCTAACCGTGCTTAGGATAATCGATGAATTCTCCTACTACGTAGTATTTTCCTATTTAGGAAAAAAGTTCTTCGTAGAAGACGTGTTCATCAACCTTTAGGGTCAGTGGAACGAGCCAATATACAACACGATAACAAACTTATGCCACTTTCTCGCGACCCTGTCTGCATCTACGCACTCGAGACATACATATCGATCTTTTATTATCATCCCGATAATCACCTTAGTCGACACACACGTTCATCGTGAATTTGTTCGAAAAATATATACTTTAATTATGATCGAGTGTATACTTCGAGTTAAATAGCATGACGTTTCTTATTGCAACGCGGAAGATGAGATTGAAATTTTCGTATATTATCAAGGACTATATTTTCTTTTTCCATAGAAAAAATCATATAAATCGTGTCTTTGTTCTTTTTTTCTTTTTTTTTGTTTTTTTTTTTTTTTTGTTTAATCTCTCTCTTTCTTTCTCTTCTAATAATCATCTTCCACGAAGCAAATTTGCGGAAATGCTTTTGTCCTTCGCGAGCTAAGATTATCCACGTAGTTAAAGAACTTTCATGTTATATCTCTTGCATCGAATAAAACACAAAGGAAGACAACTATCATAAAATACGTTTGTAAGTTCGTCTCGCTGATATCTAAGGATTATACTAATACCTATACTATATTATATCCTTCAATTGATAAGAACAAAATCATTCTATCTAATCGACAAGAAAGAAAGAAACCTAAGACTAAACCGATAGATAAAAAAAGATTGAGGATAGAGAGATCGTGTTCTTACGGAATCCTCGAAAGTCTCGCTTTTGCTAATCGATTTCGACGTAGTTCTCGCATTACTCTCCGGCTTGAGAGTCGTTCGTTTTAAATGGCCATTTTGGGAGGATCGATCGTCGAATTTAAATTACTAATTAGTCTGGCACACGGACCGGGTGGATTAGCTCGAAGGATATAGCGCCTATGTATGTAAAGTTACGTAGATGAACATACACGTTTTAACCGATTCACGTGTACAAGAAAGAGAAAGATATATATTTACTTATATATAAATAGAAAGAGAGAGAAAGATAGAAGGAGACAGGGTAAGCAGTAGGGGGTCATCGTGTAAACCGGCGACGTAAAGTTGCACCACATTAGTCCAGCGGTATATTTACGGCTATGTAAACCGTACGTGGGGGCTCTCCATTGGCATTAGTCGGACCAACATAAGCGCGTACACGATACGTATATGGCGAGCAATTCGCACCGTTAACTACCGTCGGTTGCTACGGTGTTGCTCGTGCATCCTCTAACCTCTTACCTTCCTCCTCTTCTTCTTCTTATTATTATTTTACCTTGGTAGCAACTAACTTCGATTCGAGCTCCCCATTGTTCTGAAATTAATACGATAAATCATACACCGTGTATATATATATCTTTAAAGATGAAAGATCGTTTTGAAACATATCATTTCTAGGTCTATTAGTTTCATAGTAAGAAAAAAAATGTATTATAGTTTTTTTTTTCAAATGTAATATTTTTTGTATGTGTGTAGTAGAAATGAAAAATGAACGTTCCATCGACGAGTATATATGTTATTGGAATTTAGTCTCAATCGATTAAAGTGGAAAACACTGGAAGAAGGGTAAATGTGTGGTAGATGTTAGAAAAGGAAGGAAGGAAGGTGACAGGTGTGGCCTTGGACATCCGCCGTTATAACTTACACACCATAAATACGATTCTCCGCGGAAAAGGAATAAGGAAAGGACGAAAAAGAATTATGAGAGATATCTTGCTTCATTGACGACAAGGACAATACTCTTAGTGTATATTATTACCTAGATACCTAACGAACTAATCGTTAATCCCACGGTTTTTTTTTTCTTTTTTTTTTTCTTTTTCTTCTTTATTAGATACTTTGAATTGACTCTTTGGAGATTCCTTTGGAGAGTTTCGTGGGAGAATTTTTCGATGCGACGTATTTTATTTTAAAAAGATAGAAAAAGAATCAATTTATTATGCGAAATTTAAAATCGGCATTTTGAGTGTGTCTTTCTTAATTTGCGTAATTCTTTGTATATGGCATATGTTTATATAATATTAATAGAAGTAATTGTTTGATTCGCTATCATACATAAAAGAAAATTAATTAAGAACCGATATTATCGATATTGTAAAATACGCAAAGTTTTTATTATTTAACATTTAATGTTATTTTTTTTTTGTCGATTCGTAAAGAAAGAATAAAAAGAATCAAAAAAAAAAAGAAAAGGGCAAAAAAACAATTTCCCCGTAAATCAAATGGTATTCCTTTTCGATGGGCATCGATCTCGTGACAGAAAGAGGACGACAAGAAGCTTGATCAGTTGCACTTGTAATTAGTCTCCGAGAAAGCGTGCACAGACTTCCAGATCCCATTCTATCGGCTATCGACCTTTTCCAAGGCCACATTAGGCCAAATTCTCGAATGATTTTTACTTATACTTTGTACACAATGATAAATTTTTTTTATTATTTAAAATGATTTTTATTCATTCGTATAATAATCAGAGAGATATGGCAAAATGGCAGCTAGTTACGAACACCTGTCAATTGTATAGAAAATCTGATTAATGTTGAATAAAACGTATCGTGGATCTCGATTATCGAAGTTCGATGCTATGACTTAATCGACGAAGGAGAAAAGATGATGGCTGCCGAATAGAAAGAAAGATAGGACAAGAGAGGCCGTTATCGTTGTTGAGTCTACTGTGCTCATTACTTGCAGTGAGTCTGAATTCTGAAAGAGCTTCTCTTTCGAGAAGATATGAATATAGAGAAAGAGAAAGAAAGAGAGAGAGAGAGAGATGGAGTGAATGTTTTCTCGTATTGTAGGTGCCATTTCGTTTGTATACATGTACTATATCTACTAGACGAAAAAAAGACAAGAAAAATAAGAAGAGTGAGAGAGGGAAAGAGAGGGAGGGAGGGAGGGTTGAGAGCGTAGACGATTAGCCGATTTACGGTCATTCTATAGGCATAATTATTGTCCTATTAAAAGCACCGGTTGCGACCCTACCGAGCGGTAATTACCGCGACGCGGTGTCTCTCGTTGGTACACGTAAGAGTTTTAACGGTTGCCGTGAGACTCGAAATATATCGGGTGGGTGGTGCATAATTAAGAGCCAGTATACCGTACGAATCGACTTTAGCGTTGCACGAAGTATTTTTCTTTCTTTTTTTTTCTTGATTGGTCTCTCTTACTCCTTGAATTACGTATTCCTCGAATATATTCTTTCGTAATCTTTCCTCTTTACGTGATAATACTCGGTATCGAGTGGAACGAACAAAAATTGCGGTCTTTGAAAAATACGACGATACGCGTACATTTTATTCGTAAACTTTTCTCTATTCCGTTATTTTCGTTTTTTCAATTTTCTCAAATCAAACGTGAACAAAAATTTGTTCTCTTATTATTATCGATGGAAGGAAAAACGCATGATGAAAAAAAAAAATGAAAAGAAAAACAAGGAAAGAAAGAAAAATCGATTGTCGCGCGATCGAATATGAGCCATTGATCGAACCATAAACGAAATTACCCGGCGCTTCGACCATTATCCTATAAAGTCCTGTAGCTAAGAGTCGTTAAAAAATTTTATTGAGCTATTAAATCCTTAACGGTTCGTTAACAGTCGCACGGTATTGTTCTGCACCCTCATAACCCTCCTCCTATAGTATAAGCATTTACTTCTATACGCTTTAAGCTTTAACGTTTAGACGATAATTTCTCTAATCGGTGCTAGAAAATCTCCAATGGACGTAGTAGTAATCGATCGATTACAGGAGATTAAGAATAAAATTAAAGCTGTCTACCCTCCTCTCTCTTTTCCTTTTTTTTTCCCTTTCGATTGAATAAATCTAACGACCCCTGGGCTTGTTTTTGTTCCCGTTTTATTTTTACACTTTAGGAACATAATAATTAATCGTATATAAATAATATAAAATAAAATTATAATAAAACAACGGTTAGGTAGAAGACGTTTACACGTGAACAATTATTTTTAGTTAAAAACAATCAAGCATGCATGCGCAAGGGAAAATAGAAAAGAAAAAAGGGTATAAAAATTCGTGAATGATGGGCGGAGGGGGGCGGGGGAGGAGTTGGAGGGAGGAAGGGTAAGAAGAGTAGTGGAGTAGACGATGGGCAGGGCGTGATTCGAGATCATCTCCGTGATTTACGGTGGGAAGACGCGACTACGAGACACGGTCTTGCCTCTAAACAAGAGCACGTTTTTAAGCACGCGAAGGAGAGAGAGAGAGAGAGAGAGAGATAAAGAGAGAGACAATGGCCGTCTAGGTGCTTGTGGGCGTACGCGGCCAAGTCGCGACCTCGATCGTAGCTCCACTTTTTTGCTAGTATACCGTTCCCATGTTGCAATGTCCAATGTTGTAAAAATCCCGTTACAACATCCTATAAATTACTTAAGGTTCCCACAGCTCTTCCCCTCCCTTATTTCTATCCTCATCTCTCTCTCTCTCTCACTCGTTTAAATATTTTTCTTTTTCGTTCCTTCTCTCTCTTTCTTATTTTTGTTTCTTCTTCGTTCTCTCTTACTCGTTTAAATATTTTTCTTTTTCTCTTTAGATTTTATTTTCTCTCTCTCTCTCTCTCTCTCTCTTTCTCTTTTTCTTTTTCTTTCTCTACCTTTTTGTTATTCTCTCATTTCCTTTTTCTCTTATGTTAGTTCTCTTCCTCTTTAGCTTCTAAAGGCCGATCTTGAAATTACCAAAGACCGATCGAGATTTCTTTTTTTCCAAGAAACGTATTACGCGTTCTTGGCACGGCTCGTTCATTAATTCTCCGTGCGCGCGTACGTTCGTTCGTTCGTTCCTTCGTTCGTTCGTTCGTTCGTTCTTGTCTCGTTCGTGTAAAGCGATCGATCTCCTTGAGGCGGTGCTTTGGAAAGCGTAAACATCTTAGGCTATCTTATATACGATTGCGACGAACACCGGGAGAAGGAAGACGAAATGGAGGTAGGAAGAGTGGATGGAGAAACGCGTGCAGAAGCGATTTTATTTCTTTCCTCGAATTGGCCTTTAACAACGTGTAAGTACGCGTCGATAAATGATAAAAAAACAAAACCAAAAAAACAAAAAAAAAAAAAAGAAAAGAAATAAAATCAAGAGAAAAGAAAGGAAGTAAAAGGGGGGTAGGTAGGTCGGGTGGATTGTTTCAAGAAGCACGCGTGTCGTAAGAGTAATTTAAGGTCTCTTACCCAATCACCGATCGAAGAAGACTCGCATTGCATTCGCTCGAAAATTGTTTCCTTTTTAACATTTTTTTGTTTGTTTTTTTCTTTCTTGCTTGCTTTGAGAACTCTTCACGAGCGCAGCTGCACATAGTGCCACGTGGAAAAAGCGCATGGAACGCGCCTAAGGGTCCTGAAAGGACAAAGAACCAGAAAGAGAAAGAGGGAGAGAGAAAAAGGAACGGGGTGGGGGAAGGGGAGAGCAAGAAACTTCGTCAGAGGGCGACGAGTAGTAATCTGATCAAAGAGAACATTTGTATGGTATGTCGTGTAGCTAAGTGAGCGTCGCGAAAGGACTCTGCCAGGACCTGGAGTCGTAAGTCGATTAAGTGTAAGAGAGAAAGAGTATGAGGCTCACCGATTCGCTTCATTAACGCTCCGAACGATCCACAGATAACGAGTAAAGTTCTACGAGCTTTTTAGGGTGGGGTCCTTTTAACTTAGTTACTTTCTTTGATACATCATTGAGTTATCCTTTCGTTTGAAGATATATTTCTTTTGGCACAACTTCATTAGCTGTCTTCTATATAGTATTTTATTATTCCCCTTTTACTTTTTCGTACGATAAGATTGGCAAAAAAATATTAATCCTGTGTGAAAGAAAAAATTAATAAAACAATGGTTACGCGGTCACGCATATGATTATATTATAATAATAATAATTTTTATTAACGAACCATCGAGCATGTGATTGCACGAGAAAGAATAAAATAAAAATTAAATAAAAAATAAATAATAGAGAGGGTGGTGGTAGTAATATTTAATGACTAGAAGAAATTAGATGTTGAATTGTTATTGATGAGACAATAAGAAGAAGAGGGTATTCGATTGGAAGGAAAGTGTGTGTTGTAGATTGGAAGTAGAGAACCGGGCGCCTCTTTCACCAAGGACGAAAGGAAGGCAGGACAAGCAACCTGCACTTTACTTAAGGAGAGAGCCGAACTCGTCGTCGTAATTTAGTCGCACGGAGATCCTCGTGTTACGGGTACCGCGGAAGGTAGGCACGCCTACGTGTAACGCAGGATTTATCGTGTTTTTCGTATCCGGGTAGTTGGAACAGGTCGTTCGAGGACGACCATGAGAGGGGAACCTGAGGAACGGTCGGTCGACGGGAACTTTGTTCGAGGTCCCACCGAAATTACGAATACTTTTCGTGGATTCGTTTTCTTTTTTCTTTCCCTTTTTACATTCCTCGTTTTATTCTTACTTACTTTCAAACACGCACGCGTTCATACGTATGCAAGTATTTTTCTGTTATTTTTAAATGCACAGATTTTTAAATTACAGGTAGATATTATATTTTGTATGGACATTTTTAATAATAAATAAATTCTGTTTAAACGATAGATATGTATATTATATCGAATGGTACTTTGGTACTCATGGTCTTGTCATGAAACAACGAAGGGTAAGCGAGCAGTATGGTAAACGCGTGGAAACACGCGCTGCCCTTAAACGGAACTTCTCTCGAGTAGAGGTACTCTTCTTTCTCTCTCTCTCTCTCTCTCTCTCTCTCTCTCTCTCTCACTCTTTCTCTCTCTGTTTCTGGGCTCGTATATCTCCAGTTTACGCGACATCGGAATTTTTCAGTTTTATCGAATTACCTAGGCATTACCGACCTAATGAAAGCAATCCAATGGAGCTCGCATCTCGTTCCGACCACTTTGTGCTCCTCCGATGAATGCCGACACAGAATCCGGCACGTTTACGTGCCTACATATAAAGAGATACATATATGTATATGTTGTGCAGTCAAGACGCGAGAAAACACACAACTTAAATTTAGTAGAACTTGTCTTGACAAGACAAACAAAGAAAGAGAGAGAGAGAGAGAGAGAGAGAGAAAGGGAGGAGAAAACGAACGTGTTTCGCGCTTATATCTTTGACTCAGCACCTCTCGGTGTAGTCACAAATTGCTCGACGAGCTTTTTCCACAAGCCTCTTTTAAAGGGACCCGCACCGAATTGCGTTCCAACAGTTCCTAAACACGCGGCAAGATCGCGAAGAGCCGACAAAACGCGACAGAAGTTCACCGCGAGATTTCTTGTCCGAGGGTTTCGTTTTCGTTACTCTTTCTCTGGGTCCCTCCTCCCGGTCCACATCTCTCCTTCTCTCCATCCTTTTATTTATTTCGATTTTCGAACGTAGAAATGCCGAGACTTTTCGGCTTCGAATTCGAGTAGTAAGAGTTTTTTTTCCATTCCTTTTTGCGTTTGACTCGTTAAAAAAAGATCTTTTATTTATATTTTTGTAAAACGAACAAAGTATATACACAAATTACCTCTACGTACGATAAGTTTTGTAATTTGATTTCTTTTTATTTTTTTCAGATAATTATAGATCAAAGTAGAGTTGTAATATTGTCAAAGAGATTATTAAAAGAACGATAATACGATTTGTTCGTAGAAAGTTATCCTTTGTAGTATACCTTCTTCTTTTTGCTAGCAAGTTCTATAGTTGACTCGTCTTCGAAACGTCGCACACGCCTTACCATAGGGAAAGAGAGATAGTCACACACATATACACGTAAAATACATACTTACATAGAGACACATATCGACCTTTACGTACGTATCACTTAAGTATAAAAGGCCCGCACCTGTGAGTCAGAATACACCAGCACCACCACCTTCGCAAGGCAATTACACAATCCATCGCAATTAACGGCATTAGCGGCCAGTTTAGATCTAATCGCGGTCGTCTCACTCTTGCTGGGGGAATCCGTAATTGCCACGCTCGATCTTTAATATTTCACGTGATAATACTGGTTAAACCCTTCTTCCTCGACTTCACCCTATCTTTGAGAGTTCTCTCAACCCTATTTGACAGACAACGCGTTTCTCTCCCGTCGTATAATTGTCCCCATGTCCTCCCCGACAACGGTGAGAGACAGAAATTTTACATCATTTTTCCTCGCAAGACGTTTCCTTTTCTTACATACATACATATATATACCTTTATTTAAAGCCTAGACGGTCGAGCGTTCTTAATTCTCTTTATTATAGGAGATTACAGGACTGTATGCGTTTATGGTGCATGCATTCGTGTTTAGCGTGAGGATGAAGTTCTAGCATTGGTCAGAAGTGTTCGTGTGTGCATAGGTATGTGAAATAAGTTGATCGACTGTTAAAGAAATAATATGGAAGATTCGGATAATAATTGTTGTGTGCGTAGATGTGTTAGCAGCAAGTAGTAATAATATAGAAGATTCTAGCGTGTTAGTCAGTTTGTGTGTATGCGTGCATGTGAAATCTAGCAATCAACAGTCGAGAAAAGTATAGAAGATTCTCGTGCTTGCTAGGTGCAAAATATATGTGTGAAATACATAATCGATATAAGGGCTATGTGTATTTATTTACAGAGGAGTGCATATATTAAGGGGCCGAATGAGAATACGAGAATAGAATTCTATGTAAAAAGTTAGAAAATACAATTATATTTTAAACCGTCCTTACAATAAATTTTCAATTTTAAATTGTTTACATGTTTTTTTCTTTTATTTCTGTTTTATTATAGTCAATGGAAATGAATAAACGAAGATTTAATATAGCCAAAGAAAATTCTTGTTTAATGATAATCTGTTTTATTAGGCAATTTGCAATTCGTTGATTTTTTTTCTTCTTTGTTTTCGTTGTCGTCGTTGTCCTCTCTACTATCTTCAGCCAGTTTATTGTCAGAATTTCAGACGGTTTATCGTCGATTAATGGTACGCACCATTCTCATCTATACGGCGTACATTAAACCGATAAACAGTCTATACCGGATTGACCGTTGAGAGTGTGAGACCGTTAAAACGTAAGATACTCCTCGTTAATGGCTATTTTTTCTCCTCTCTTTTTCTCTTTCTCTATCTATCTTTCTTTCTTATCCGTATTGCCAGTAAATTTTTCACAGTTGGTAGAAGGTATCCACCCATTTCTCGTTTTCAGAAACGCTTCGTTCTCTTATTCACGATCGATCTTACAATCTTCCTCCCTCTCTCTCCCCCTTTCTCTCTCTCTCTCTCTCTCTTTCTGTTTGTAGGGATACCTTTAAAGAAGAATTTACGACAATCGAAATGATATATCGCAGGAGAATGTTAAATTCAAGAGACGAACCGGTAGGGAGAAATTGCAGATCGTATCGAGGGCTACTCTTTTTATACAAAATCAAAGCACGGCTACGTAAGGTATATATGTATATAGATATATACGTATGCGTGTATATGTATGCATATATATGCATGTGTATGTATGTAAAAGTGAGAGGAGATCCCGACAAAGAGAGTAGACGTCGGTGAACGTACGCACGCGCGCCTGCTTCTCTTATTTCCATACGTAGCACGCGCTCGAGTTTCCAATTCTAGGTTGCTTCAAGTAATAAGAAGCAGAAGAAGAAGTAGCTGAAGAAGAAGCTGAAGAAGAAGCTGAAGAAGAAGCTGAAGAAGAAGCTGAAAAAGAAGAAGCGAAAGAAGAAGAAACTGAAAGGGAAGACAGTGGAGACGTTCTCGTTTCTGTGGCGAGGATAACGACGATGACGTTTCACGAATGTAAAGCACGTTCGAACGACGGCGCCCATGTCATGGACGCGAGAGTACCAACATCGAAAGGAAGACAGTGAGAGAAAGATAAAATAAAGAAGAAAGGAAATGATGGTGGAAGGGAAAACGTCGTCTCTTTGCGATCGAGCACGTGCGTTACGAATAATAGCGAACCTCCGCCTTACTCTTCTTCTTCTTCTTCTTCTTCTTCTTATTTCTTTTCTTTTTCTTGTGGAAACGTACGTTGTGAGACCATCTACGTGCTGGATATCCTCGGCACGCACGCTTCTCTAGTTCAAGCTGGAGGCGAATAGTGTTATAGTTAACGAGTATCGACGTGCCCAGCGAAGCTGTCATGTCCTCCGTGTCCACGCTTCTCTTCCTCTCTTTTTCTTACCTTATTCTTCTTCTTTTTCTTCTTTTTCTTCTTATTCTATATATCGACTTTACTCTCTCTTTCTCGCTTTGGAACGTACTTTCTACACGCCCACTTGAGAACGTCAGTAGACGGGCAGTGAATGGAAGAGCGGCACCTAAAGTATAACTCGTTTAGTGTTCGCTTGGTTCTTCTTCTCCTCCTGCGCGTTAACACGAGCTCTAGCACAAGAGAGGGTGCATTGCATGCGGGGGAGTCAAAGGATGAAAGAAGAAGAAGAAGAAGAAGAGGAAACGTGCCGTGTTTGTTAGACGCACCGCGCTCCGGATGAGAATCTTCCTTATACAACACGTACAATCCCACGGTCGCGAGAAGAAGACTCTCTTTCAAATTTACCGGCACCAACAATTCTAACGAGATGTTTGCGATACTGATTGAAATACTACGACATACTTTCGATCGTTTCTTTTCTTTTTTTTTTTCTTTTAATAGAATTTAGTAGAAAATTTGAAATCATCTTTCTCCCACCCTTACAATTATGTATTCATTATTTCATTAATTGGAAACTTTATCGAAAATAAATGAATTAACGAGCGCGTACGGGAATAATCTCTTTGAACGGATGTTGTCGATCTTATTTCATTGAAAGGGTCACGTTAATTTATCTTTTCTTTCATCTCACCTACGCTCTCTTGTTAACTAGATGAACAGAACTAACGCATTTCAAAACGCGTTGTGAAATTTCATTGAAGCATTTCAGTTGTGCAATTTTATAATTTCAGTAAAGAAGAGCATTGACCTATTTAAATTCTTGGAATTTACGTTACTCATTCATTGACGTATTTGTCCATTTACTATGATCGTACTACGGTCACGTGGTCACTCGGTCATTGTAATTATCAATTGAAAGTTTAAAGGATCATATCTTCCGAACGAAAAGTCATAGAAACGTGAACCAAATATTATTGTAAATCTAAGAAAGATGTCTATCAGATATACATATAAATATATTTTTATAAAATTATTTAGAATAAAACAATATTTTAATCTAAGAACGAAAAAATACGATATTGCATTTAAATACTTTTTCTTATTACTTGATGATCATTGAATTTCGCAAGAAGTAGTCATGCAGTTTTAAACGTGTACGAAACGTTGAAGGAACGAATGGAGATTGGAATGATTCGGCAGCAAAGAGAGAAGAAAGAAAAAAAAAAGATAAGAAAAGAAAAGGAAAGAAAAGAAAAGAAAAGAGAAGAGAAGAAGAGAGGGTTGAGTTCGAACAATAGAGTAAGCGCGACGCTGAATATATCATCGAGCTTGTGGCTCATGTGTGCCCTCGGCGCAATGCATCGCGCCGTAACTCGTACACACGACTCGTATGAATATAATATGGACATTAATAAATCCAAGCAGGTATTAATGCGGGCTAATGTATGCGTGCCGGGCATTTGTTAGGCGTCCACTTTGTAAAAGTCAAACGACGGTTCCCCCTCTCTCTACAATGGCCACCGTCGTTGTTAGCCGTCCGTAGTAAGCCGTGGAAAGCCGCCTTCCTGTCCTTCGTGTACGAACTTCTATCCTGGCTACTGACTCTCTTCTCTTTTTCTCTCTCTCTCTTTCTTTCTTTCTTTCTTTCTTTCTTTCTATTTCTGTTGTTGTCTCTCTTCTTCTGTTACTTCTGGTAGTACGTAAGTAAGTACGTATTTCGTTCTCTTGGTTTGGTTTGACGTAGTAGCAAGGACCACGTTAAGTACATACATACATACATACATACATACATACATACATACATATATATACATAAATACATAGGTATTTTCTACTGGCAACGTATCTTCCGGTTCGTTCAGCCAAGACTTATTTTATCGTTGTCATCTTTCAGAACGACGAGGACGAGTATGGCGACAGAAGGCGTCGTTCCTTGTAGAACGTCGAGTACGACGTCGCGACAAATCGATTTAGAATCACTTCAGAATCCAACGGTATAAAGAGAAAGAGAAAGAAAGAAAGAAAGAAAGAAAGAAAGAAAAAAAGAGCGAAGTGCTTTTAAAGCAAATCCTCTTCGAAGAGCAGTTTCCTCCTCAACAAACCATTGCGCCTACTTGTAATTGCACTAGCTATGCTTGCACGTGCATAAGTAATATGCCATCGCATTAAAGGAATATCATTATATTAACCAAAGAATTCGTCGAATGATTTATCTATCTTTGTTAAGATATTTCGAAAGAGGAAAAGATATGTCGGCTTTTCCATCGTAGAAAGACAATGTCAAAGACCACGTGTACTTGTATCTTCCATTTAAATTTATGGTTAAGTTAACTTCCAATGTCCTTACCCCTCCATTGTCTACACTTCAAAAAGCACTAACGACGATCTCTCTTCGTTCGAGATGACCAGATGTATATCGTATACGTAGTACCTACTCGATGTTTTACAACTCAGCATCGACTAAAAAACCCTTTCTCTTACTCGCGATTTATATCGAAGCATGCGTTAACACCGTATTACCATCACAATGCTTTATAACGTTTTATCCGGGTTGAATCAGTCGTAGGAACTTTTATATGTATACTTACCTTCGTCTCTCATCGAGTTTTCTTCTTCTGCTTTTTTTTTTTTCTTTTTTTTTTTTCTATTGACATAATCTCTATCGAGAATCATTGAACAGTAGCTCACTGAATAGTCATTAGTTTGACAAAGTTCATATCACATCAGGTTCTTTCAATAGTGTTTACAGGTTGCCAGCAAATACAAGCCGAAAGAGAGGGAGAAAGAAAGGGAGAAAGAGAGGGAGAAAGAGAGGGAGATAGAGAAAAGGAGAGAAAGGATGTCGCGCTTAGCTCGACACCTAGCTTGCCTACCTATCCATGCATTATGCATCTAATGTTAGTTACATGAGGTATACGAAGGTGATAGAGAAGACCCATCTCTTCCCAGGCCCTTCAACTTTAATAAGGTCGGACAAGGGCACACATCTTGGTGTACCTGTCGTAGAAACAATCTTATCTACACCATTTTCTCACCTGCGACATTTCCTTTTCTTATTTCGACAGGTTTCGATTATTTCCAAAGGAAAATAACATGTAAATAAAAAAGTAGAAAAACAATTATTTGAAATATCTTTCGTGAAAAATAAACGTATTCGTCATCGTGTGTATGCTTAGCATTTAAAATACGTTGGGGTATGTAAATTCATGAAAGTTTTTAGCCATGCATGCATACTTCGTGAGATCCAGCAATCATGGAATTCCACCTAGTGGGGAATGGAACCTTTAATTGGCGTTCATTAGTGATAATTAACTAGGTGCGATAGAACGAACTCGGATTTTCTGATTCTAATTTTAAAGACGGGTTTTCTATATCTTTTTTTTTTTAACTTTTTTCACGCGATCATCGTAGACTATGTTAGTAATAATAATAGAAAATGCAAATGTTTTTGCTATCTTATTCGTTGAAGAATAGAAAAGAAAAGAAAAGGAAAGAATGTTCTTTTTTCTTTTTCTTTTTTCATTCATTTAAAACGCAACGCTCTTCGACTCAAACGTAGTTGAAGTTTTTATCAACCACCAAGGTGGTAAATATATATTCGAGTTATATATATATACATACATAATTCTAGGAGTCGAAGCTCGAGCTGTCCCATAAACTGGAATTTCGCGAGAAGTCGCGCGGAATGCGCGAGGAAGAAGCCGAGAGAAATTCTCTCGCGACGAGCTCATTGTTCGCCTAACCGTAGACTCGCATGGAATTCTCCTTTGCTATTTGTCGCCGATAATGTAGAAAATTCTCCCGCATTTTCGTTCGTTTCGTTGTTTCCTGTTCGATACTAAAAAAGATTCGTACTCGAAGATATTAATGAAAAAAAAGAAAAAAAAAAGAAAATGTAATTTCTCGTTCATTTGAAATTACTATTTTTACGGCATAATTTTATCTTTTTTCTTTCTTGTTCTTGTTCTCTTTGATAATTACGTTTTATGCAATAAATGCATTGGTAATTTAGCAAATAAAGAAAGAAAAAAAAATTTAAAGAATTTGAAAATTATACTTTGGTTTATTTAGAGACAAATCCTCGAACATTTTAATAGTTCTGAAAGCAACAAGGAGACTCGGAAATCCCTTTTACCGTAGTTCCCTGTGGTTCGGTTAATCACCGTCGAGGGAGTTTCTAAGAGTAATTACTCGTAGATATCGGGGACCAGAATGTACTCGGTTGATTTGATTCTGAACCAAAAGTTACATGTCGTCGAGCTGCAGAAAAGGCGTTTCCTAGTTGGACAGTCAGAATAGAGAGAAAAAGAGAGAAATACAAAAAGAAGGAGTGTAAGCGCGAAAATACGTGCCACGTAAATAAGAAGTGAACAATCTGTTAGTTAGTTAAAAAGAGAGAGGGAATTCATTTGCATATTAATGTATATAATTAACTGCCTCTAACTAATCGCCCGTGTTTAATTAACGCGCCTTGCACGCGAGAGAAATACGGACAGAGAGAGAGAGAGAGAGCGAGAACGTTCGAGAGCAGCTCGTATTGCTTAGGAATGAGCTTGA
This sequence comes from Polistes dominula, assembly GCF_049000335.1. NCBI lineage: Eukaryota > Metazoa > Arthropoda > Insecta > Hymenoptera > Vespidae > Polistes > Polistes dominula. Next base: position 549,009 of record NW_028300925.1, on the reverse strand, counting down.
GTAACCACAAATAAGTGAGAAAGAAATAGAGAAAAAGTTACTATCGTTTATTCGTAGTAAATCTTGGAAAAGTACGTAAACTTTTGATTAAAAAAAGTTTCTGCTTTATTTTTTTCTCTTACTTTCTCTCTCTCTCTCTCTTTCTCTTTCTCTTTCTCTTTCTCATTATTATTAGAATTTTCTTCGAGATGGAATAAATTGTGACAGAAGCAAAGTATTGCCATAGCGATTTGAGACGGGGTGGCGGTGGTGTGTGGTGATGGCGACGGCAATTTTCTTGGCGCTCGTTAAAAGCCATCTCGTCGTGACTCCTTTTTACTCGACACTGTCCTCCTCGTGCAGTATGCAATTTAACATTAAACGAGACAAGTGTCGGTGCTTGTCGTCAACGACGTCTCCCCCGATCGTTTTGCGACGTGCGATCTTGTTTTATGGCGAAGACGAGAGAGGCTTTGCCGATTCGTCGAACGAAGAAGTCACGAAGAAATCTCTTCGGGCTTTGTTGTTATGCGTTAGAACTCGAAAGGGCACTTTAACTCGTTCTCGATTTTCTTCTCTCTCTCGATTATTTCCTTTCAAGATCTCGTCCTCCTGCGTATATCTCGATGAAGATCGGAAAGAAGTCAATTGCATTTCTTATTATTTTTTTCTTTTTTTGTATGTTTGTTTTTTGTTTTTCTTAAACGATTCGATAGAATCTCAAACTCCGTGCGTTTTTTTTTTTATACTTTATCTTCTTCTTTTTCCTTTCTGTTTCGACCAATTAGGAATAATATAAAATTAAAAGATAAGAGAACTAAAAAACGGTAGTCGCGACGTTTATGTCAGAAATATCGATACAATAAGTCGGTTAGGCAAATCGCAAGATTGTCGAGAGTAAACGTTACACGAGAATGCGAAACAGTAGTAACAGGTAGGTATTTACGTAGAAAATATACGATAGAACGTACTACAGTAGATGGGGTATGCGAAGTGCTAGGAGAATAGGCTAATAAAGATTGGACGTTTGTGTGTCGGAAGTAAAGTTAATAAAGGACGATCTGTCTTCTCGATCTTTGTGTATCCTTATCGGATGTTGCAGCTTCCTCGATACAGTCTGTCATTACCGAGATATCGGTATAGCTACCGTATCGATAAACTCGATGCACCCGCGGTTAACATAATCGGAAGGGAGATCTCGTTCCTTCGGAGATATCTCGTTCTTAGCAAAAACGATTGTCGGCGGCCGTACCTGTCGCGGTAAGGCTCTTTTACGATCGCGGCATCGTTATTTCCATAATTCCGATCGTATATACCCCCCACCCCCACCCCTTCCTTTTCTTTCTATCTATTTATTTCTTTATTTCATTTTCTTCCTGTCGGAGTAATTAATTGTCAGGCTAATAAGAAATCGAATCTCACGACTAACGCGACTTCGGTATCTACAAAAGGAACTATTTATTCTTACCTAAGTAACATCCGATTTTAATTGCCAATCGAATAGAGAAACGAAATGAGAGACCGACGCGTTTACAATCGAAAATGGTCGATTGTAGATATCGAAAAGGGGGAAGCAGCAAAACGGTGGATCGACGTCGCGCATCTATGGAAATCTTAAACCGCAAGGGGTAACGTGATCTCGCTAGCTCGCAGGTGTTGGCATACCGTGCAGTAAACACACACAGTACCTATCTTCGCAAAGCTGCAGGAAAATTTTAAAGGTCGGCCTTCTCTATTCGAGCACGAGTCTTACACTGAGAAAGAGAGAGAGAGAGAGAGAGAGGGAGAGAAAGAAAGAGAGAGAAAGAGAGAGGTCCCTTTTACCGTATGGCGTATACCATCGGTCTTTCACTCCTCCTGCGACTCGGCACTACCTTCGACGATCATAACTAACCAACCTGCCGGTACACAAGTCGTTGTTTATGAAACTCGTAGAGCCACGTTCGAGAGACATCTCGAATAGAAAGAGAAATAAAAGGTGAGAGACAGAGAGAAGAAGACCGTTAGAAGGTTCCTACCATTCTCTTCATCTGTTTTTCTTATTTAATTTCCTTCTATTACCATCCTCTTTTATCTATTATAAAACTTTCGAAAAGTAACTTCTCCTAATTAGAAAAATCGATCGCATTTGCTCGATAAAGTTAACTCGGTCAACCGACACACGATCGTGTGAGAAGAGAGTATCGGCTTAATTATTCGCCGAGGAGGAACTGGAAAATGTGTGTCTGCGATTTAAGCCGACGTCGACGGTTTCTAATCAGTAGGATAGAATCGGCGGCAGGCACAGTTAGAGAAAACGAACGTGGGAGGAATTAACGTCGTAAACTACGATGCATCGCTGCGATGCATCTCGATCGACTTGCGGCGCCTCTCTATCCTACGCGATATTATGTTTCTTTATATTTGTTTGTTTTTTTTTTTTTTTTTTTTTTTTTTTTACGCGAGGGAACTCGCGTAGTGTATATTGAATTCAATGAAATATATCGAATTTGTATATATTTTATTTTTTTATCATTTGATCAATCATACGTTCAAGACCGTGATTTAAGAGATCAGTTAAAAATTGTCTATTTTACGACCTTCCCCCCTTTTTCCTTTTGGAAAATCTTTAATCGACGAGGATGACACAAACCATATCCATTAAATCACGAAGCAATTACATTCTTTAGCAGACATTATTGTGCTTCATGGTGTATCCAAGTGGTTGCGCATTAAACGGAACGTGTATTTAAAAGCGAACGAAACGGCGTGTATCAGTATACTTAATTATATGCAGAGAGACGTCAGCAAACGTTGAACGACCCACGGATTCCAACGATTCCGGTATCTGGTTTCTGCATACCATCATCCACCAAGCTAGTCATTTTTTAAGGCGTGGCTGGTTGTGGCTGACTGGCTGGTGCTTTAAGCTCTCTCGTCATTCGAATAGATAGAAAAGTTTTACTTTGTCGTATTCGTGGATGCGTTACTCTACTGCGTGTTAATTATTCATTAAGGTAAGAACGAAGAGAAAAGAATGACAAATAGGAGCGATAAAAATAAATACTGTAGTGGGAGGTAGGAATCAATGTTACGTAAGCAAAAGAAAAGAATAGAACACGTTTTGCGTTGTTGCCTTTCGCGATTTACCTGCCAACCGTACTATTATAATGCTAATGTAAGTACTTTGATGTATATTTTTCAAATCATTTATCTTGTTCACTTTCGAGAAGGAATAGATTATTTAGAAAACATTATATCTTTCAATATGTCCGATCATATTTATTACTTAGGATTTTAGTCGCAATGAAAAATCTTAATTAACAGGTTAAATATGGCGAGAACGATGTTGGTTCAATTTCTCAGATCGATATTCATAGTAAAGAGGGTTGTGTGGGAAAGAAGACGTGTTTTCTTAGTCGCGCGTGCGGGAGTGTGCGTTTACGGGTTGATTTTTAAACTTGTATCATTGCACAACGGCCATAAAGTCATAAGGAAGAGCAAGAGTCCGCAAGTTGGCAGCAAAACGGGTACGGGTATAGGTACGGATACAGGTACGGCAGCCCGAGCGAAGCCTCTCGCACCGATTTCATCGGTCGTCGTATTTCAGTCAGCTTTAAAGTAGTCGTAAAACAGCTTTGCTTCGAGTCGCGTATAAAGCGTCTCGACTACGCCTATGCGTTTGCACGCTTCGAGAAAGAGATGCGTGCCCTTTCGTAATTAACAGTCTACATTTCTTTCACTCCTCTTGTTTCTTTTTTTCTTACTTCTTTTATATCTCTTTTCTTATTCTTTTTCTTTTCTATCTTTTTAACGCGATCACCTTCGGACTACTTAAAATATTCGCCGACCACGTTTGACGAGACTTCGGAGTTAGCTTTTCTTTATATCCCTTACCTATTACGGAAAGGTTGTCGAGTTACTTTCGAAGTACTGCCGGAAGATAAAAGAGATGAATGAGCTAATACCTAAACGAGCGAACATTTTTTTTAAAATATTTTTTTTTGTTTTTTACTTACAAAGAATTAAATTATAGATAAAGTAGATAATATCGATTTCAAACGTATACGTATACTTGGTGGTATTATTTCTAGTATGCATTTTTGCCTATCTTCAAAGATTTTCCTAATTTGGTGTTTAGAGTTAGAAACGAGTAATTAAAATTGATTGAGTGTTCGTTGATCGTCACGGTAGGAGAAACGAAAGGTGGAGTTTAACTACTGGACACAAAAGGCTGCAACCGAAGAGTGTAGCCATTACCGATGCTGATGAGTCCTCTTCGTTATCCGCAATGTCCCGTAAATCTTGCCAACTCTACGTTTAGAGATGAGTATCTTTCTTTCTCTCTTTCCCTGTGTTATTTTCCGATTGAATCTCTCTTTCGTTTCGAAGTGTAAGTTAAGTATAGTACAATTTACAATAGAACGATATCCAGGTATATATCGTTTATCTCGTTCATTGTAACGTCATAAAATCAAGACGAGAGTCTGTAGGATTGTATCGGTTTATACGAGACGATACTAATTACGAAACAAAGTATAACTTATTATGAGAAATAAAAGAAAGATCGTTTTCGAAAAGTATACCTTTTAATGAATCGTTTATGGTACATCATAGCCTTGGTATTTACTTTTATCTCTTGTTAAAGGTTTTATCCTTAATTTTGTGTACAGTACGTCATTTTAATCTTTCAAGTGGTGTGGTATGTAAAAATTCATAAATCGGTTCTCGGAAAGATACCTACATGCTTTTTAACATTCAAAAGAGAGAAAATCTCTTTCGGGGGAGGTCGTATAATCTCACATTTGTGAAAATGAAGATTCAATGTGAACGTTGAATGATTATCCAGAATTCACCCAGCATTTTAGGGCAATAAAAGACATCGAATCGTGACGTGAAATAATCGTTTACGAGCGCGAAATCGATTACCGTGAAGAAGTTCGCAACGCCCACGTTGTAATCACATCTTTTCAATGGTCGAAAACAGAAAATCGAGTTGAATTAAGAGAAAGAAAGATAGTGAATTTATCATCGTCAAATTATCGAAGATTAAAGATCGAATAATTTTGTATATTTCCAGGAACGAAAGTTATTCTTGAAAACTCGTTTTAATTTGATATTCCTGTACAATGGGAAGAATATCAAATCGAATATATTTTTAAAATCGTTGATACTTAACGATATTTTTTTTTCTTTCATTCAAGTTTCGATCTCACGCTTCGTTGATAGTGGATAAAAAAAAGAAAGAAAGAAATAAATAAAAAGGAGAGTGGGAAAAAAAAAGTGAAAATAATATAATAGAAGATGGCGTAATCGTTTATTTTCTTTAGAAAAGATTAAAGACACAGTACTCTGGGGAGAAGGATGTAGGCGGGAGGCAGGTGTAGGTATATAGGTATTATAGTATATACATATACCTATACGTATAGGTTGCACGCATTTATTCATTCGGACCCGTCGAATCCGTATCGTCCTCGTCTCTTTGGCTCGCGGTTAAGGTAATTGCATTGTACGCGCTTGTCCTTTGAAACGCCAATCACCAGCGACAAAACGTTCGTCGCGCCGAGGCGAATCGCGTTTGCGGCCGTCCGCCGTCGGCTCTTTAAACCTCTCGATCTTCTCCGACGAGAAGAGAGTCTAGAAGAGAGAGAAAGAGAGAGAGAGAGAGAGTCGAGTCTCGAGCCAAGTCAAGCGAATCTTTTACCTACGTGTCTCAAACGTCCACCTTCCTTCGTCTTATTATTCTCTCACTTTAAAACGATCTTTCGATTGTTTGAATTTTTTTTTTTACTACCAAAAGAAACTTCTGTCTGGACATATGTATATTTATTAATAAATTATATGATTATTCTTATATATTTTTATATAGGTATAGAAAATAGTTTATTTATTGTTAGATTTGTAAGGTATCTTTTAAAGACGCGAGACGATCGATATCGAGCTTATATACGAACGAACGAAGGAACGAACGAAGGAACGAACGAAGGAACGAACGAAGAAAGGAAGGAGTATACGATACGTATAGGAAGACAAGCGTAGGCGGTTGCTGAGCTGTTCCCTGATGTTACTTAACTACTTAAGTTACTTACAACCGGTACTGTTATTGTCGAGTGCGCTAATAGATTGGCGGCTTCCATTTCTCTAGTAATAATAAATTATCGAACATCGCATAGAATAACGTCGACCTCGTTTCGTTAAATAAGACGTAGATTAGTGTAAATATTAATGATGAAAAATCATGGAAAATCTAGTCCATTTGCTTGTTCTCTCAATAATTTATCTGAATGATAAAATAAAAAAAACAAAGGATAATTCGCTCGTTTCTAACAGATCGTTAACGGTTCGTAATTAGGTATCGTACCTATGATCATCGTTTTTATATTAGACGAGAAACACGCAAAGATGGATATCAAATGAGAGGAAGTCTAATGTTACACCGTACTTTTCTTAGGTGACATGTAAACTTGTAAATTATTATTGTCTGACCGAGAGATTATAATAAAAAAACAAATAGTCTTATATAATGTACATCCGCGAAAGCGTAATTCTTGAATAAGAAGAAGAATTCGAATCTTTACTTCTTTCGTGACAAACACGCTCGTTCTGTGTATTTTTTTTCCGCAGGAAACGAGAATATAAAAACAAAACAAAAATTTCGTTAAATCACAAATTATCTTTCTCGATTTCTTGTCAGGAAACAGCTAAGGATACTAATCATTTTGTCGGTAAAAATAAATAAACTAAGGGGAAAGAGAGAAAAAAGAGAAATCAAGCTAAGCGTTTCCATTCATTCTATGACCTCATCAACGTCGTAGAAATGACGATCTCGTTCGTGCGAGAGGTTCCTAAGAGAGCTCGACCACCGTCTCTTCACTTCGTTTCTTCATCTCATTTTCTCTCTCTCTATCTCTCTCTCTTTCTTGGTCTCTATCTCTCTAATGTTCACTCGAGAAGTCATAGGTCGTGCCCTCGCACGCCTTATCACGGACGTGCAACGCGCCTCGTAGTTGGCATTTCGCGCGAGATTCTACTTGTGTGCTAAGGACTCTCCTTCGAGCTTCCGTTTCACCTCCTTAGATTTCTTCTACTTAAAACGATGAGACAGGAGAGCGTGCATGCATGCATGCTTGCTTACTTGGTTGCTTGCTTGCTTGGTTGCTTGCTTGGTTACTTGGTTGGTTGCTTGCTTGCTTACTTGCATATGATGAAATTCTTATATACTAAGTACCTATCTCATTACGTTGGAATGATTTTCACGAAATTCCCTTTTTTAATTATCACGTTCGATATTCGATAAGTTACGTTCGCGGAAGTGATTGCTTTCGCTCGTAAATCGAATTTTACCAATCTTCTCTCCCTTCTTCATTCATCTTCTTGTCTTCTTTCTTCTTCTTCTTCTTCTTCATCTTTATCTTCGTCTTCTCTCTTCGTGTATCGTCGTCCAGACTTCCAACGATTTTATTTATCCGTCAGAGAAACAAGGATTCTGGTTCTGGTAAAAAGTCGACGTCCAGACGAATGTCCCTTTACACGGTCAATCTTATGGTTCTCACGTTCGGAATTGTAATTTCATCGATCGAGAGAATCGAAGTGAAAGAGGAAAAGAGAAAGAGAAAGAGACGAAAATGAAAGAGTAATGCATTAGGGTCCTTTCTCAACGATGAAGATACGTTGATCGTACGTGCGAAATAAATTATTCATTTTTTCGAAAGGAAGTGAGAGATATAAAAAAAAAAAAAAGGTAAATAAGAAAAAGAAAGAGAAGGGATACTTTGTGTAGGAAAAGGTAAGAGAAGGATAGAAGGAAACGTGAAGCTTTTTACGAGCAATGAATAGTTTTGCTCGCTCTTTGACTTCCTCCTTTCGACGCTAGAACTAAGAGAAAGGCATTGTTGTCTCTCTGGCTTGCAATGCATTCGTAGATTGAATGAAGCTCCAAGCATTCGCGTGTGGATTCACATATACATATATATCTATATTTATATATATATATATATTTATTTAGGTATGCATATATAATAGATGCATACACCTGTATGCTGCCTGTAGTTCATCGCAGTTTCATGGCGCCAAGACGAAACGATATTCTTTCTCTCTCTCTTCTTTCTCTTTCTCTCCTCCCATTTAGCGCTTGCTATTGTGGGTGTGCATTGTTTCGTGCGTCGGCGTACTATTGTGAAAACTCTACCATTTACTTAGGTAGTAAAACATTCGAGTACCACAAGCTAGCTTAAACGTAGCCTGTAATATCCTCTTCTCTGCGAACAATGCGATTCGAATTTATTTCTGAGTCTATCTATCTCGATTTTTCTCTCTCTCTCTTTCTATCTTCTTTTATCTTTCCAGCTTCTACTCGTCGATACATATTCACCTGTAAGATTAAAAAATAATATATACACGTGTATTTTATATTCATACGAGTTGAGTCTTTTCTTTACCTACGTTTTTGAACGATACTATTTTAAAGATAATAAAAAGTTCTGAGAAATTTGTTTTTTTTTCTGTTCCTTATACTCCAATTTATTTCCCGATTATCGAATAACACGTAAATGTTTGTATTCTTTTTTTTTATTCGATAATTACGTTTCGTATTCTTTCTTCATGTATGTATTTATATACAGAGGTTACGGTAAGGTAAATCGAAGAAGAGTAGGCAAACTGTTTGTTTACATTTGCATGCTCGGCTAATTTCACGCTACGAAACATTCCGTATTCAGTTTCCTTGCGTGTGCGTACGAGTATACAGGAAACACATAAGGTCTGTTCGTTCGTCTTTCTTGGGTGGTCCAAAAGCTGTGGGCACTTAAGTATTACTTTCCAAATTGTGACGAAGAGGTAAAAGAATTTTTTTTCCAAACTTGTTATTATACAATACGCGCATTTTATCTCAAATTCGATCGGTGAGTTTATTGACGAATGCTTGCATTTATTGCATGCATGCAAGAATGAACATTGAAATGAGTATTCGTATTGTCGAAATAAAGCCGTTATCGAGAATGAATATGATTAAGGTAATGAAGAACAATGAGAAATTGGAATGCGAAAATGATACGATTGAAATTAATTTTATTACATTTGTTTGAATTCCGAAAAGAAAATTAATTTCTCATTGTTTGCTTATCGGTTTATTTCATTTTTCATATTTGACTGAATTATTTTTAATGTTCTTTTATTTATCTTCCGTTAGTTACTTTCCATTAACTCGGTCATAGTTCAAGGAACAAACTGCAACGATAATTCTTACATAATTAAAGCTATTAATGAAAAACAATAACGCGTTAAAACGATTACAATAATGAATGGAAAGTATAGTCCGACGATTTGCTATTAGAAATTACGAGAAAAAGATAAAAAGATATATATATAATAATATATATATATATAAAGAAAAAAAAAGATAAAAAAAATATTAGAAAACGATCATAGATAAATATCGCAAAGCAGCAATAGAAAATGATTACGCGTATTCCAATCACGGTATATATAATATTATAGATAAGAAGTATGGGACTGTGAAGTAGAAGCATAACGTTCACACTCTATATTACCTGCATAATCGATAAAACGAGATATATGGTTGATTTTTAAACGATGAAAAATATTCAACGTTCAATATTTCAATATTCTATTTACAAAAGAAAAGATAGGAGAAGTCGAGTCGTTGAAAGTAACGAAGATAGATATTTAAGATAGAATAGAATGAAAGAAAGAGAGATAGAGAAAGATGATGATAGACTTCCGGAGAAAGTATCGTTTTATCGGCAATCCGAGGAGGCACGTTTATCAACTCTGGTACATATGAACCGCATGAAGGATCAAAGTGCAAGTTTCTGCCTTACGTATTTAGTATACACGTTGATGGGATGAGACCTTTCTTTCTTCTTCTCCTTCCTCTTCTTCTTCTTCTTCTTCATCTTCATCTTTTTCTTTCCGCATTTATTCGGACCACATTTCTCTTTGCTAACATTTTTCTAATTCTTACTAAAAGTGCTGAATAGATCGAACGAATAGAATATCTCGGCGTGATGCCGAGGTATCACGAGTGTGCAGTAATATACGTCGAAGAGCCGACAACACGTGCCACGTTTTCGAGTTGCATGATTTACGCGATTACTCTCGTATGCATGGTTCATATGCATACGTAACCATACGTAGACAGACACATAGGGCGACTCTAAGCCGTTCCTTCTTTCTCAATTTCTCTCGGTTTTTTTTTATCTTCATCTCTCTTTCTGTTTTTCTTTATCTATCCATCTATCTATCTCTTTCCTGTGACACGTATGTAGGTACATAATCTCTGGTCGAGAAGACAAGATATGAACTTTCACCGCTCGGACGAAAGTAAACGAACGAGTTTAGTGTATGAAAAATTAAGAGAATACCAACATTGGATTATATTATTTAAAGAATGTTTTCTTCAACGTCGGTTCATATCTCGTAGCAACGTCAAAGATACAAAATAAGAAAGAGAGAGAGAGAGAGAGAGAGATAGAAAATAAAAGAAGAAAAAAGAAGGGAAGGAAGAGCGATGACAGCTTTCACATAAGTTTAAGACCTTGTCCAACCAAAGAGAGGAGGACAGTTTGACGTGTGTGTTTAACCGGTCTCAACGTAATCTTCTTCTTCGTTTCAATTAGGCTTCTACCCTAATTGAATAATTCTCGTTAGTCTCGTCCGCTCAGTTAGGTGCAGTTTCGGGACGAATAAGGGCACCCTTAACGCCAGAGAAGCAAACCACGATGGACTCTCTTGCTCATTCGGAATGGAAGAAAAGTGTGACAAAAAATGGTCGTAGAGGAGAAGAAGGCCCGGTGTGTAACGGGCAACCAGAGTTATTTTAACGAATGTAATTACACAAACGAGTCGTTCGATTATAACCGTACGAAACGATCGAACTAACTGCCTCTGCATTACATTCTCATTTTCGATCCTTTATTAGGGTCTCTCTTTTACTCGTTTTACGTATATTATCAGTAAGTTGATACGTTTCGTCATTACAAGCTAATTTATTACTTTACCCGCATTACATCTCTGATTTATGTAGCAGATATATTTTTAAAATATTATTCGATACGTAGAATTAAATATCAGGGTACTTTCATTTCGGACAATTTTAACCGTGGAAAACAGAAGATCGGTGATATTCGTCTCGGTTAGAACAATGTGGACGAACCAAAGGATTTACGGAAGCAAGTTAGATTCTCGGAACACGTTAGAGATATACCCACGACTGTTAGGATCGTACAGTAAATATCAAGAATATTGGTATAATATGTAGATCTATACGCATACGTGGCTTACCAGTTTAATATCGTTCGTAAATCAAAAGAGACCATTGTTTTCCTTCATCGAATGACCTGACTATCGTTTCATACCACCCTTTATACATTCCGCTTTTCTCTCTTACGATATCGCGACCGGCTAGTATAAAAGCTTATTATTACTCTACATATATTTTCTTATATACGATTATTCTAAGAACGTTGAGAGGTTCCTCCCAGAAGAAGAAAATGAAAAAGAAGATAGAGAAGAAGTAGAAGAAGAAGAGGATGAAAATTAGGTAACGCTTTTCTGTATGTGCATAGATTATTTCCTATGTATATCAAGATCTAATTCTATTACGATTCGAACGAAGCACGTTTCGAATGAGAAAGATATGATCTTTTTTTCTTCTTCTCTTGAAAGTTAAAAAAAATCTTTAACTCTAATCTGTATGAAAATGCACGCACACGTATGACAAGGCACGTCTTTTTCGTTTCGGTTCAACTCGATTTGATTTGCAATCCTATAAATTCGATAAGTTAGTAAATACATATTTAGCGAGATTATATAATGTAATAGAAATGTTTAACGTAATAATGTGAGTAATTTTAGATAGGTAAACATATATGTAATTCTGATATAAGAGAAACGAGTAGAGTTTAATCGGATCTTTCTCTCTATGGGTAGTTGAACAACGTGCTGAAACGATATCTGCTTGGTGTATGTAAAGAGCGTTTAAGAAATTAATACTCGTGGCGCGAGCAAGTAATAATTACGTTTATGCTTGTTGTGTTAGGTGTATAGTATAGCGTTCGTAAGAGAGGATTCGAGAAACGTAATTGGATTTAGGTCGTTTTGTCGAGTATATTCAACTAATGAACACATAATGAACGAAGATTGCATAATTAATATTATAAATATTTTCATAATGTGCACGGATGTTTGCGTAATCTTTGTTAATGTTTTTACTGAACCGAATAATTCTTCTTCTTCTTCTTATTATTATTATTATTATTATTATTGCCTTTGGCCGTTTAGAGTTGAAACGTGCGCGATTAGAGACGAAAGTGGACGTGAACGTAAGAGAGTTTATAGAAGTGCATATAAGAGTGCATAAGAAAGAGACAGAGAGAAAGATAAAGAGAGAAGGAATACGACGGTCATTTCACACATTATATTTGAGATCTGCCCCACCTTCGGGCCAACTCAAACGGGGGATATCTCTCTACCGCATTGCAAATCACTTTCATAGTCCTGTTTTTATGACCGAAAGTTATAATTTACGGTCCACCCGATTGGCGTAACTCACCGCACGCAGAAGGATTACACGCTTACCGTGGACGCTTATATGGAAAATCGCTTTTACCAGAACGCACCGAGTTCTCGAGCCCTAATCCATTAACGACCTCTCGCTAAGCCGCCGTGGGAAAGAAAGAGAAAGAATAAGAGAAGAAGGATATATGAGCTCTCTCTTTCTTCTATTATGTTATATTTACCTCTTTTATGCGAGAATTAACGCGTAACCCGCATTAAACGATTCCTTTTTGATTGCTACTTTGTGTTTTAATCAGAGTCAAATTTTTAATTATTTATTCTTCTTTTTTTTTTTCAATCATTTTTACCATATACGAAATCGATCTTGTCTAACCTTTCGAAATTTAGATCACGATTGAATATTTCGTACATATAACCAATATATGTATATATACATATATATATATATTGACTTGTTTGCTTGCTTCCTATCAAATACCTCGACATATTCGAGAGAACCGAAGTTCGTCGTCTTTCAAGGAGCCGCCTCAATTTTCGAAGTGCAATCTTGCGATATTACAGGAAAATAAGAGAAATCCTGCGGAGAAAGTAAAATGCGAGCGTTGCAATATCCTAAACGCAATATGTATAACGCAATCTATGCAATAATAATAATAATAATAATAATAATAATAATAATAATAATAATAATAATAATAACAATAATAGTAATAATAATAATAATAATAATCATCATCATCATCATCATAAGGATTTTGTATGTATTATAATTTCATCCTCTTCGTTACGCACGGTGATCGTTTGGTTCTTTGTAAATTATTAAATATAATATGAAAATAATAAAATCAAATTTAGAAGAGAATTAATTTTTTTTTCTACTAAAAAAAATTAAAAGATATAAAAAGTAATTAATTAATTTGATAATCTAGGTCGTTCCTCGAGATTTATACTAGACACAGGTATCGAGTATTACGTTTCGATATAGATACGTGTACGTACAGAAATAATAATTTAGACTGGATTGTATTTTTCTATTGCTATACGAGACATAGGAACGTAATAAAAAGCGTGTAGTACTAGCTCGTAAGCTAGGTTCGCAAAAATAAATCGGTTTGAAAATGGTCGGGAGATCGATCGATATCTCGAGACGAGTCATATATCGTTGGGAACGTAGAAAACGAGGGAAATGTCGATTACGTCGTCGGCACGTTAAAGTTTCGCGTATCGATCGGTCGAAAGAAAGAAGAAAGACGCGTGGAGCGTGCGAGTGAATCTTTTATATAATCTCTGTCTCTGTCTCTCTTTTCTCTCTCTTCTCTTCTCTCTCTCTCTCTCTCTCTCTCTTTTTCGCAAGATCACGATCGTTCTCTTATCTTCGAACGAAACAAGTTGTCAGCCCCGAGGGATATCGTTGAGTCCTCTATGTATGTGTATATGAACGTACGTATAAAGAAAGGAATAAATAAGAAATAATTCTCTCGAGATGACACTCGTCCAGTGAAAAAAGAAGCGCGCATGACAGAGAACGTAGTAGCAAAGCGTGCCCATCAACTACTTTTATCTAGCTTTTCCTTGACTTTACCGCGTAACATCTAAATAATTTATCGATTCGCGAATGGGGACGGACGGTTTTCAATTCCCTCGTGATCGGTTCATTATCACCGGACGTACGGGTGGTCCATGGGACGTTTCTCGAAAGCACTGTATAGAACAGCATGGCACAGCACAGCACAGCACAGCAGCACAGGCATCATAATACTCGCATTTTCTTCTTTTTTCTTCTTTTTCTTATTCTTTTACGTTACGTCGTCGACGACGATGACGACGACGACGACGACGACGACGACGACGACGACCCGGAGGAAGAGGATGAGAAGGAAGAGAAGAAGGACGATAAGAAGAGACGATGCAATTACTCTCTTTCTTTCTCTTTCTTTCTCTCTGACTCTTACATTGCATTTTCTCTTTCGTTGCCTCATATCTCTCTAAAAGCTCATAGAAAACAGACATTTAGAGTTCGCGTATGTCGAGAGCGCGTGTTCTCGCTCGTCACGCTAGAAAAGCGTAATTGTTTTAACGTTTTAATAACTGCGCTCGCGTGCGCACTCGAGAGATGATGTGCACTCGCAATAGCGAGTAGTAGACTCGTAACTGCCACAAAAGAGAAACAGAGAAAGAGTAGATTAGTGTGTCGTGTGCGAGCTCTCTAAGAGAGAATTACGTTGTAACGGACTAAAGTAAACCTTTTGCCGACAATATTTCGAGTCATTCGAAAATATTTTATGATTTTAATCTTATAATATGTAACTTGAAGTACGTCATTAGTTTTCAAATTACGCGATTTAAATAGAATCCTTTTATTCCTTATATTATTTACACAAATTATTTCTATTTTAAGATAAATTGAATTGTAAAATTGATAATACATGATACATACTGACATTTGATTACGAATATTAATATTATTTATTTATTTAAAATTCGTGGTGTAAAATATTTTAATATAAAATGTCGTTTAGATGAGGATATTAAAAGTAAATGTTTATCTCGCAAATACTCTCGTCATTTTCTTTCTTCTCGCTAATTTTCTACGAAGAGCAATTTCGTGTTACCAAGGAGGGCCATTAAGATTGCTATAATAGTGCTCATCAGAACACACCGCCTATCACCTTTACCTTCGTCTTGTCTAATTACAGGTCACGTTTATTGTTTCAGGAGGAGAGCGAGCTCTCGAGCAAGCGGTGGGCCAGCGCGCCCCGCCGCCCGGACAGCCCCTGCGTCCTGGGGGCACCGACGTCTAGGGAGGTAAGCCTTTTCTTTTATTTTTATCCTTTTTATATAACATTTACTTATTTTTACTTACATTGTTAAGATCCTCACTCTACACGGCTATTATCTTATTTTGCGAGTTCCATTTTAGGAGATGATTTTTATTTACCTTAATTTTTTTTTACAATGCAGTAGGAATTTGTCTCATAAAATACTACAGATTGTTACAATATTTAATATAACATTTATATTATTAACAAAAAAAAATTATTTTTTAACAAAACCGATTATAATTGCAATAATTATTTATCATGCGAGATATTTGTCAATTTGTTTTAAGAGGTCATTTCGAAAATGGTAGGGACCTCCGAGAAACGTCAAGATGGAAGGAGCATGCGAGTAAAAGTCGATCGTCCACCTTGAATGGAAACTCGCTCGATTCCGCGCTAGTACGTGATGGCACCCAAATCGTAAAGTCGAACACGTTGAGTTCGACGCGTCTAACGTACATACATCGGGTTACTACTAATAGGGGATTAGCACGCTTAGCAAGAACCACTGCGTGTCGGCACGTCGTCGCCGGAAAGACGATTAACGTCGACATTGCATCGAGGTGTCGATTTAGACGCGTGATCTTTCGCTGATATTCTTTTACCTTTGCCGCAATCTTAGAAAGATTTACTTTATATACACATATATATATATTTTTTTTGTATCAATCTTTCTGAGATAAATATATTATTTTATTTCAAGCTACAGCTTAACTTTATGATATATTTTCTTAAATATTAATTTTATTAAATAAATGTGTATAATTAAGGGTAAATTTAACGATAAACTTGACAGCTTTTGCTTACACTTGATCTAGGTATAAACGTTTTTTAGCATAGCAATTAGTCAGCTTGATTTTCGCGAAGGTAATAAAACGTCGAGGCAATTCCGTAAGGTGAATTATAACCGATCGTTGGGTGTACGATTAACGCTTAGGGTTGTTATATTTCGCGCGAATGTTTCTTGATAATATAACTTGATAGTATATTGTCAAAGACAGCCGCCGCTGCCGAGCATCGGGTACCATCTGTCGTTGAACATCATCGTCTACTTACGTACCAGCATCTACTTCCTTGAACGAAAGAAATCGCGATTTCCATGGCTCGCATGGTTCTTGTTTCTCGTGGTGATTCGAATTACATATTCTATCAAGAAAATCGATCAAAATTCTTTAGAATGGTATACATGTATAATACTTAGGATTAGTAAAATAGGATTAGCACAATCTGTGTAACGATCGGTTGAATAATAAGGTAAAGAAAAAGAATTGTAACAGCAGGCAAGAGTAGTAGATTACAAAAGACTAATAATAGAAGGATGTTGAGAGTAGTTGGTTGGATAAGGATTGCAAAGCTATGGACACGCCATCTGGCATCTAGCACGGACACGGGGTTTTAACGTCCGTGCAAGCACGCTTTCGCATCAAGGTACGGTTCAATTCCGTTACGTGGACGTACGGACCCGCGGGCTTCCCACGCCAATTAAACATGACTCATTAACGGGTAGAAGCCGGTAGCCGGGATCGATGCCTAGCTGTGGAAGAGAACCAAGCAACCCTTCTATAATTCTCCAGTGCAGAGGCAATCGGAACTAATCTCGACCATCCTCCTTTTTCTCTTCCTCTTCTACCTTCTTCTTCTACTTCTTCTTCTTCTTCTTCTTCTTCTTCTTCTGCAGGAGCAGCAGCAACAGCAGCAGCAGCAGCAGCTTTTTCTCTATCTCGGTTCCTCCGCAATGCGATATTACCGCGAGAGGTACCCAGTAACTGCGAACGACGTGTACAGGCCACGATGTTCACGAAAGCAATATTTCTCGCGGCTTGCTCGCGTCCACGCTCGTGTGTAGGAAACCTCGACATAGAGCTTGTACCATCTTGTTAACCGCTTAATGCTTTTCCTTTCGATCTTGGACAAGCTTTCAACGTCTAAATCTTTCCTCCTCAACGATTTTTCTTTCGATCGATCTTATTTTCATAGAATAATCATTTAAATGAAATCGCGAGAGAGAACGAGACGGACAGACATAAATAAAATAGAAGATAGTTTTCTCGCACGAGAGGTATAAACGTAAAAAGCGTGAACACGATAGGTGGGATATCTTAGTGGGTTCATCGGCGGTACGATATGGTTGTTGCCATTTTCCAAAGGAATTCCTGTCAACTGCAAATCTAACGGGACGTTTGTTTTTACTTTAGTTCTTGCTAGCTCAGCAATTGTTTTATCTTTTTCTAGTCTCTCACACGTCTATGCATGCACTACACGTCGCGGTTTATTCTTTGTTCTTTCTTAAGCACTTTAGTTTAACTTTAGAAAAATAAACAACATAGAAGAAGAAAAAGGTAAACGGTAAAGGTGGAAAAGATTAAGAAAAGAAGAAAGGGTGGATTAAACGAAAAGGGTTAAATTATTGCTTGGAGAGATTTCGCGATCGCTTCCGATAGTCAAGTCGGGATTCCAACGTTGCTTCGTGATACTTAGCAGCTAACTCGTCGCCTACCTTTGGCAGCCGTGGAATCTTCTCTTCTCTTTTCTTCTCTTTTCTGTTTCTTCTTCTATTTCTTCTTCTTCTTCTTCTTCTTCTTCTCTGTTTCTCTCTCTATCTGTTCAGCGGTAAACGTTGCCGTAGTCGTAGCTGTAGTCGTAGTCGAGACGTAGAGACGTCTTTGCAGGTACGGGGGTGTCCGTTAAAGGCAGCCGTTTAGACAGACTGTGGGATCCCAAGCCAAAGGATAAACCGAACGTGTGTTCGTGCCGAGTGAGCCGAGATCTGGTCACTTAAGGGGATCGACACTAGAGTCCGAGAGCGAGCGTCAATGTCGAAATAACGAGTCTTTGCTTCGATTTCCTTATGTAAAATCGTGAGACTGTCACCTCTTCTCTGTCTTCGATAGAAGTTTTTCTCTATATCTCTTTTTCTTTATCTCTCTCTCTCTCTCTCTCTCTCTCTCTCTCTCTCTTTATTTTATATCTTTCCTCTTCTGTCTTTTTTTCTATCTCCATTCTCTTTTGATAGATCTTACGGTGATTGAAATATCGTCTATTTCTTGCTTCGGTTTTTACGATTCTTTTGGCCTCTCTTCTTTCAAATAAAGATATCTTGAAAATCCTCGAATGAAACTTAAAACGATCCTTTCTGTCACGATCTAATGGTAGTTAAGTATGTATGTAGAAGTAGAAACTAGGACGCATAGAAATAGGAATTGTCGAGGTTACTTTTACGATTCTTTTCGACGGACTTGGCAAATCGGCGGTTGCATCTACAAAATGTAAACGTGGACTTTTTTTTATTATTGTTACATTGAATATTGAATACTTGTAATTTTCTAATTTCTAGAAAATTTCTTATTTTGAAATCTGGGTAAGTAGGTAAATCGATGAGCAAAGGATATTTTAAAACTATCTTTTTTTTATAACTTCGTTTAGACATATATTTTCTCGAGAAAATTTAGATTCGTATTACGAGTAAAAAAAAAAAAATGACCGGACTTTTTTTCTGTCTCCTTTTTTCTCGTGATTTTATCCTGTAGGTAGAAGATTTCTTTCTTTTACTTTCTCTCTCTCTCTCTCTTTCTCTTTCTCTTTCATACATAGTTGTTTGAAGTCTCTTCGTGGAACGTGGGCTGGGCACGAGGGCCTGGCGAGAGGGCTGGGTCGTTTCTTAAGAAGAAAAGAGAGAAGAAGAAGAAGAAGAAGAAGAGAGAGTACACATCGACGTAGAGTGGACACTCCCGGATCTCTCTCCACTCTCTTTCTCTGTCTGTTGAGGAGGTGTCGTCACCGCTTGCTTCTCCGGGGCCGCGTGCTCTTCTCTCCGAATTACGTAACCCTCCGAGAGTAAGAGAGAGAGAGAGAGAGAGGGAAAAAGAAGAAGTTAGACTAGCGCGTACGCACGTGGACGTGTTTGTGCGGTACCGCACCTTCCTCACGAATAACGTATAAACGAAGAAAAGAAGGAACGTAAACCGCGACGACGAAGTCTATGAACGTCTATGCACGATTCGCGCCATTCCAAATCAACGTTTAGATGGACTTGACGCTGTAATTTTCTCATTTTCAAGGCTCTTCTCTTTCTCTCTTTGTTCCTTTATTCATCTTCGAATAGTCGTCGGGCTTTGTGCAAGTTATGTTAGAAAATTACTTTTACTCTAAGATTATCATGATGAAAGTCAAAATATCGTCGTAATATATTCGAAACTAATATCTCTTTCAAAAGTTTTTTATCGTCAACATTTATATTAATTAGTTATTTCTCATTAAATGATGAAGAAATAACAAATATTTTGAAATAATCGATGACATTTGGCGAATCGAAACTCGTATCTGTTTTTTTTGTCCTTCTTTCGGTAGCTCGGTCATATGCATTCCGTTTTAGTCTTTCTCTCTCTCTCTCTCTCTCTTTCTTTTTCTATAGTTGCCTTGCGGCTTAGAGTTTTACGTCTACGAATTTACATGTCGACCAGTCTCTCATAGCCACAACGGCGCATCGCATGCCTCTGAAGGTGTGGCCCGAAGAGAATCCCCACGCATGTTGTGTTGTAGATACATTTGAAAGTTAGAAAGAAAAAGAGCGAGAGAGAGAGAGAGAGAGAGAGAGAGAGAGAAATACGAACACGCACAAAAGCGCGTTCAAGTTATTTCAGTTCCCTTCGTTCTCTCATTTTCTCTTGGAAAGACAGAGGCGCGAGGATGTTTTCTCGTAGAGTAAACTAGTGGTAGATAGAACAAGGTACACACAAGGTTCGATCTTTCTTTTGCATTCGCATGCGGAATAGCTTTTGTCATGAAGGCAAGCTTCTCTTATCTTCTTTTTCTACGTCTCTGGGGTAGGCTTTGTCAAAAGATATAAAGTCGATTCACACGCGTCCCACGGACTATGACGATGATCTTTTCTAAGAGCATGCCGCTTGCTACTACCCACTTGCTGCTGACTACTATCTTCAAGTAATGATCGAAAGCAAGCAAGCAACATAGCAAGTAGCTAAGTAAGTAAGTAAGTACTTTCCTTTGGTCTCGATTGTGGTACATTGATCCGATTCGATTCGATCCTTCGTCAATTTCTAGACAAGTGCAGGTTACTCTTCTATATCCTTTTCTATTCTTTTCCATTTTTCTGTAGATCTTTTTCCTTATTTCTTTCTTTTTATTTTCCCTTATCCTTTTGAAAAAGTTCTCTACAGGCCAGCAAAGGACTCCAGCAAGAAACGTCATTCGATCGTAACACCGTAGCCTTCTCGTAAGTAGGCGACAATGAGTGACCTAACAAAAGGCAACCCGAGATAGCCCTAACCACGCTCAAACGTTAACCCATTGTACGCACTTTATTTGCCTTCGTTATCGGCCGGATACTACCACGTTGATGCTGAATTAACGCATACGGTTTAACGTTACAACGAATTACACGCTTTTATTCTCTATTTAGTCGGTGCTCATAATGTGAGAGCTATTAACTTGCTTACCTTATCGTCTAAGACACGTAATCTTCTTTTTCTCTCTTTCTCTCTTTCTCTTTTCATCTTCCGATTCATATTCTCTCGGAAAGTAAATTTTACTGGATGAAATTTATCGTTCTTCCGTTATTTAAATAACTGATCGTATTTTACAGAGGAACACCATGAGCTGGGTGAAAGGATTACGTAGGATCGATTATGAGTATTCGTTATGGCCGATCGATACCGATCGAGCACTGCAAAATGACTTGTTTTAGATTCTCTTGTGATTATTCGAAATAATAGTCTTCTACGTATGGATGAAATATTTCTTTTTCTTTGGAATGAGTCAACATATAGACTTGTTGTTCTCTTTCCACACAATACTTACTTCCTTTTGTACTTCCGGATGTAGAAGATTCGTTGTTCCATTGCAAGAATACGTCAGTAGGTGCTCGTTACTACGAGGAAGAGGAAGGATACCGTGTAAGGTGCCAACGTTGCTTAGATATTTTTTTTCCCTTTTTTTTCTTTTTCTTTCTTTTTCTTTCTTATCGTTTTTTCTTTCTTCGTCCTTTTTTTTTGCTTTATTCTTTTTTGTCTTTCTTCCTCTTTCTTTATTTATTTCTTATTTATTTTTTTCATTGAAAATCTGTCGAGTCAGTAAAGCCGTCTTATCCGTTCGTTGTTGCTCGTATAGCAACCATCTGCCATTCCTGGTGTTTCTCGAGTACCGTAGTAGACGTGCCACGATGACAGCGTCTCTTTAGCTTTGACCGACTCTCTCTCTCTCTCTCTCTGTCTCTCTTTTACACAACGTTAAAATATTATAGGAACTTTTTATCAGAATATTTTAACTCCATTGTAAAATTTTGTGACGATAGAAATAAATCATTTTTTGTTTTGTTTTGTTTACCATTTATATTTCTATGGAAAATGATTATATGGAAATTTTTCTTTGTTCTTGGCTGGGTATTTTTTATTTATTTATTTTTTTTTTACATTTTTGAAAATAAATAACGCGAATAATCGCGAACGAGGATTTAGAACGAGGAGAGAACCACAGCCAGGACGTGATTTATTATCCATCGTCGAGCGGTCGAGCACTCGGTGTGGTGCCCCCTGCGTCGTAAACACACGTTGCAGAGCTCGTCCTGTTTAGTCGAACAGCTGGTGAATCACCGGAAAGCTTCTTCTCTATCGTATTGCAGGCGCGACGTTGTCACTCTCGCAGGTGGAGCCTTCATTTGGATTATATCGATGATCTAACTAAGAAAATAGAGAACATTAGCATTAACTTTAACGATCTTAGATTTTATTTTATAAATCAGAAATTAGTGATCATCGTGTCAACATATTGCTTAGAACAATCTGTCATAGTTTTTTATCGAACATATTGACAAAATTGTTATAATTTTATATGCAAATTTGATCTTACAATTAGAAAAAAAAAATGAAACTAATTTCGAGTTTTCTCAATAAGTAACAGATATATTTAATTCGTACGTATATGAAAAGAATAATCGTGGATATAAATTAATGGATCTCCATTATTCTATCGGTATCTTTGTAACACTTGTCCGGTCTGTCAATCACTCTCAATTTGAGATCAAATCGATCGATCGATATAATTGCAGGCTCCATCTTTGTAGCAAATGCTTGTGCTATTCCATCTTTGATGCTGGACAAACATGGAATCTTATTCGCATCCGTCTGTCCGTCCGTTCGCCCGTCTATCCACGGATACGTTTAATCGAATGATAATGTTTAATTATAGTTCTCGTCTCTTTCCAAGTGATTAATCGATCATTCTTAGCTGACGTCAAAGAAAGCCGCGATTGGTTGTAAAATTGTATCAGCCTCTTTATCTTTACGAGAAGGTATAAGCAACAGTCATATTTGATTACGATAGAAATAAAAAGTGATAGATAGATAATTATGATGAGAGAACAATACTTGGAATAATTTTCTTTTCTAGAATGTAATGACTCGTTGAGAATAATTTTATGCAAATACGTAGTGGTAGGGAAAATGATGAATACACGAGTTGAGGTAGCATGTGGTGGAATACGTCGGGAAAGGATAATTTTCTCTTTCCTTATTCGAGCTGCGTATCTCCGAGAAGAGCATTCGTTTTAATTGAACCTCCGATCGCACGTTATCATCGGAGATCTAAGCGATCGTGGCAATGACCCGCTGACCGTAATGATCACGTAACGATCGACCACCTCGAAGTTAGATGAGATAACGAACGAACATATCTGGAATCCGACTTGGTGCAACAACCCATACGTAGACGTTTGCGTGGCTTACGTAGGTATTGACCGATTCCACGGGAATAAGGATACTTAGAAAAGAGAAAGAAGAAGTAAACAGAAAGAGAGAAAGAAAGAAAGAAAGAGAGTGAGCTGAGCATTTCCGTAGATTCTATCTCATGTGAAATAGTCCTATGTATATATATATACATATATACCTTGGAGACTCTCACCATGGTTCGAGTTCGTAAGAACAAACAGACTTTCCGAAGAAGCACGATCGAAATTAATAAGATTAGATCAGTAACAACGCCTTTCGTCGCATAACAATTTGTCCTTCCTTCTTATCGTCGATACGGATTTATGCTCAAAGATATCTTACAGATTCGAATGCAACCTTTTGTTCGATATACATATATACATATATACATATATATATATAAATCAATAAAAGTCTAGATAGATGAATTATTTGTTTTGACAGGTATCTCAATTTGGAGATCTCGTGTATATATGAGATTCGTGATAAGTATATCAAAGGTAGCCATTAACACCTGCCAACTCGAACCATCTTGTTCTACCGTGCGTCGTCGATGGTGATTACGGGTGTAAAGGAGTCGCTTTATATGGCGTCGAAATCTCATCACGATCATCGGACGTTATTTTGAGTGGGAAGAAATTTATCGTCGACGATGATCGAGCCTCTTAAATAAAATCTTTTTACAAACTTAGAATAAAAGGATACGAAATCGACCGTGTGATCGATTATAAACATAGTATTTTTTATCATAGGCGTGTAAAGTCTTTGTTTTTTTTTTTATATTTCATTATAACCCGCGGCAATTTCGTCGTTAAAATAGAAAAAAAAATGAAACAGGAAGCATTCATTGGTCTAATTTTACAAGCTGCAAAGTAGGATGGTAAAGTGAAGGATTGATGTAAAATAGTAAGAGGACTAACTTAAAAGGAAGGACTATAGAAAGGACTCTCGTCGTCCCCAATCGTCCTTCTTTTATTTACGAGCCACGCACACTAGCAGTTTAACGAAGGAAGAACGGTTCTTCTTTATAACACAACACTTCCTCGTACAAATTAAGTGTCTTTCTTCCGATAGTAAACGTCCGTTGGTAATTTAGAGATTTAGAAATTGTACTAGCGTGGCTGCTGCCATTGCTACTCTTTCTTAACTGACATCTTGGAGAATTCTTGATGGGTCGGTAAGAGGATATATTCTTTCTTATTATAAAAGGAGACTTCTTTAGATTATTTCGTTGAAATAACTTGGGATAATAGTCATTGCGAAAATATGATCAAATGATAAAAAGAGATTATTGTTTAGAGAGTGAGTAGGTTGGCATTAGGTAGTAGCGAGTCGACTTAAGAATAATCGATACACGCAATCGCGTGATCAAAGTCGATTAACACCTAACTTGTCGTCGCTTTGACTTACTGGTTGTGCAATCGAGACAATATTATTGTAAGATTCAGTCGATTCGTTTCCCAGGGTGATTAGAGAACACAGACGCTCCTTTACGAATACCTTCTAAGAAGTCTTACAAAAGCGTTGATAATATCCTTGTGCATACTTTTCTTCGGTTATTCAGCAGATTTTCCTAAATCACGGATCGTTAGGTACAATCTACTCTAAACGTGCTACGGAGTCGTTCAAACGACAAAGCACTGTGGGATAATCGTAATATCTCGCGTCGCGAAAGAAAGAAAGAAAAAAAGAAAGAAAGAAAGGAAGATGGAAAGAACGATCCCTTCACCATTTTCTTTCTCTATCTTTCCTTCTACTTCACCGGCTGACACTCGTCGAGCGGCTTTCGAGAAGAAGACTATAAGGACGAAGAGGACTGACTGCTGGCATGGAAGAAGCTTCATCCAAAGAGTAGAACCAGCAGCGACAGCAACAGCAACAGCAGCAGCAGCAGCATCAACATCAGCATCAGCAAGAAGAAGAAGAAGAAGAAGAAGAGGAGGAATAAGAATAAGAAGAATAAGAAGAAGAAGCTTCTTGAATTCAAAGGCAAAGGAGCTCTCGCGAGGTATAATAAGTAGTAAGCCGCACTCCGGTTTGGCCGATTGTGAGATCCACGTTGGTGAAGCGGTGCAAGTCATGGCTTAGCCAGGAAGCTCCCGTTGTCGGCTGCCGTTGTCGGCTCCCGTTGCTGGCTCCCTACCGCTCGACGCCCAGTGTAATATCATT
Organism: Polistes dominula; assembly: GCF_049000335.1. Lineage (NCBI taxonomy): Eukaryota > Metazoa > Arthropoda > Insecta > Hymenoptera > Vespidae > Polistes > Polistes dominula. The sequence continues at coordinate 523,805 of NW_028300925.1, read as the reverse complement.
ATCATTCACCGAGCGAACCTCCGCCGAGGTTAATCAATTATTACAGGTTCCCTTGAGCCACGCTCTCTTGGGCAAGCAAGCGAACGAGCAAAGGAGCTCTCGCGCGCAAACTCGCGCCGTGATCAGGAGTGCCTACCGACTCCCGAGACTATTATTCGGACCATACTTCTTACTACTTCTTCCGAGAACGAATAAACGAATGGATCGATCGATCGAATCTCTATGCATCTTCTTTTCTTTTCTTTTCTATTTTCATTCTTATTTTCTTTCGAATTACTCTATTTTCAATTTTTTTCCGTTTTTTTTTTTTTTCAAATCTTTCAGTAAATTTACGTTAATTGTATTTATTAAAATACAATCTTAAGTAAAATTAAGAATACCAAGAAGAAGTTCAGAATGTGTAGGAGAAATAGTAGCAGTTTTGTTTACGTTTTAGTAAATCTTTCTTAGCAATTGCGATGATGATGGTGACGGCGGTGGTGGCGGTGGTGGCGGTGGCGGTGGCGGATACGGTGCCTTCTAAGCGTAGAAACGTCATTTCCAGTGCGGCACACGCTCATTGTCCATCGAGGTTTGCCACGGCCGAGCTTCCTTATAGAGATTCCTCTCCTTCCTCTGTCGGCCTCGACACCGACGGTGAAAAACGGCGCGGCATGCTCGTTTTAATCGGCTTTTCTTAGTCACGACGACAACGACGACGACGACGACGACGACGAAGACGACGACCAAGAGGACGAGGACAACAACAACGACGCAGGCGGGCACGTTGTTGAGACTGGACCGCATCGGCGCCATATCTATATTCCACCATTAGTTCCGATGCTTGAACTAACCGAACGAAGAATCGATAGATAAAAAAGCGGCGCTTCCACGTTCGTCGTAAACGACTGCCTTCTAATCCACGATTCTTCTTTTACTATATACATGATTTTCTTTTTTTCTTTTTCTTCCTTCTTTTTCTCTCTCTCTCTCTCTTTCTCGTTCTCTTTTTAGCAAGCGTTCTTTCGGTGCCATCGCAAACGACATTTTTCTTTTGATCGAACAGGTTCCTCTACTCTCTTCAACCTTCCTCTTAGTATTCTTTCTCTCTTTCTCTTTCTTTCTCTTTGTAAAAGAGATGCCGCGACTTCCTCCGCGCACGTGCTTCTATGCTTTACGATCTTCCTACGTTCAGTCACGGTTCTAGTCAGAAGCGACTTTGCGCGTGGATAATTCTTAAAAGAAAAATATTGAAATATATATAGACGTGTTATCGGGAAAAAAAGTAATAGGAAGAGAAAGAGAATTTATTCTATTATTCTTAAAAAAAAAAAAGAAAAAAAAAACAGATAAAAAGTTTGATATTTCCGACCAATTAGCGATCATGAGTTTTCCATACGCATCTTTTGTATCGCGTTTCGTAAGGTAGTAAGTATCGTTTTCCAGTACGGTAGGACGATATAATTAGATCGTAACTCAACGTCGAGCGTGACTTCTTGCAGAAGCATCTATTCGAGCGATTAATCAAGGACTTACTTACTCGTCTGTATATTAATCGTATCTTCGATGTGGTCCTTGTAGTAGCCCTCCTCCTCTTCCTTGTCTTTCTCTTTCTTCTATCTATTTCTTTGAACTGAGGATCTCTCGCGATTCTCATTGCACGGATCTTTAATTGAAACTTCTTGAGGTCTTCTCCGCGTTTCTCTTATTCGTTTAACTCACGTTACATTAGTCAGACGTGAATTTGTCACGCGAAAGGGTAATTATAATAAATTACGAACGTTATACCCTAGGAGAACTAAGCGGTAACTTTTATCGTACGACTTCTCGGAGAAATAGTCTAAAGTAAAAGAAAAAAAAAAGAAAGAAAAAAGAAAAAAGGAAGAAGGATACAAACAAGCAAACAAACATACAAAAAATCAAATAATCGTTTAATTCTATGAGCCTTTTTTACCGATGCAATGAGCTATCCTTTCTTTTATGATTAACTTCAACGGCTTAGTCTTACAGTCGAGAAGTTCTCGAAGATAAAATGAGGTCGTTGATCTATCGAATTTGTTGCAAGGAATTCTAAGGTTCATAAGGAAATCGTTGATTCTTTTGATAGTCTCGTTAAATGAATTCCGACATTCAATTACTTGATTTCAATTCGTTACGTATCGTTTAAAACGTAATCTTATCAAAATGCTTCTTTCTTATTGCATTTAATCAACTTTGGGGTATGGTAGGATAAAAATAAGCATACGATTCTTGTGACTATTTTTGTTCTTTTTTTTGTCACTTGATCATGATAATCTATTTAAATTTCTTGTATGAATAATAGCTTAAGGAAATGTTTGAGATTGTAATCATTTATACGAAGGATTTAATGAGTCGATTAAATCACAAATAATATATCGATTCTTTCCTCGATTTAAGCTTATCTTGATCTTTTCATCGTACTTTCCTCGTTACATTCATCAGATTATCATTCGTTGATTCGTCTTGAAAAAAAAAAAAAAGAAAACAAAAAGGAAAGAGAAGGAAAGACAAGGAAGGATAAGGACATCGTAGCATATCGCAAGATTCGTTTAATCATCGTATTCCCGTGAGAGATAATGCGTCAATCGATCGCGTCGTCTTTGATGTTTCTAAACGAGCCTCTTCGATGTTCTTTTCCTCCTCATCGTAGTTGCTTCCTGAATGTCGTGTAAAAGAGAGAAAGAGAATATAGAAAATTCGCCTGATAGATTTCCGATAAACTCGTGATTTATCGACTGACCAACTCGACTTGTAGAGAAAACTGATCATCATATATAAATACCTTGTCATTCCTTTTATCAATCTTATATGTAGATAAAATATAGATCTTTTTGATTGTTGTTAAGAAAAGAAAAAAGAAAATTTTATTTCTAAATAAATAAAATCAGTATATATATATGTATATCTTTTTCGACAAAAAGATTATCGGGCCTAATCAAATTGCGATTTTTTTTTTTTAAATAGGCAAATCTTGTATGTAAATCGATCATCTCTAATAATTATCTTAATGTGTTTTACCAATTGCGAAGATAAAATACAGATCTTTCAACTTGATTGAGAATAAAAAAAAAAAACCAAACAGAAAAAAAAAAGAAATAAAAATAAATATCTCGAGGAATGGATAATACTGTTAATCAAATTGTCATTCTATTTCATATATCGTACATCATGTATAGAAATATCCGCGTCATTTCTTTATCAATTTTATATACGTAAAATGTTGATCTTTGTTAGTTGTGTAAAAATAAAAAAAAAAAATAAAAAAAAAATACAAGTAAGATAAAAAAAATAAATAAAAAGATTGTCCCGACGAATAGATTATATCCATCAAATCAAATAGCAATTTAAGTTGAACTCGCGTTCGGTGTTAAAGGATTTAAAGGAAATAGAATAAGTTTTCACATAGACATGTCTCTTGGTAAAGATCTCATAGATCAATTAATAACCTATGCACAATTGAATCTTGACTTTCGACGGTATAATGCAGCCTTTGAGCTCGAGTGACTTTGATAGGCGTCTATCCTTTTCATTCTTCTCTTCTCTCTTGGATGGATCTGGTATGCCACGAAGCAACAACGTGCTGTATAAAAGGGTTCTATCTCTCTCACTCTTTCCACTCTTTCCACTCTTTCCACTCTTTTTCTCTCTTTCTCTCTCTTTTACTTCCACGCCCATTGCGCCGATCTCTCGTCGGGACCAGGGGCCATGCCTATTCATACATTCGCGCTTCATAAATGCGTTGCCCACACGGAGGCGAGGCCGAGATACTGAGAAGAAGACGCGTACGAGATGCATGTGTGGGTGAGAAAGAGAGAGAGAGAGAGAGAGAAATATATATAAAAATATTCCCTGCCGTCGCTTCCTGCTCGTTTAATCAATGACATCTTTAAACGTTCCAGCGAATGGAATAATGCTGTTGTTGGCAGCACCGAATCATCTCCCTCTCTTTCTTTTTTTACCTTTTTTTTCTTTTTTCTTCTATCATATTAGAAATGATTGACCACAAACTTTCAAGCGCGATATTATCAAATTAATTTCAGTTCGGTATTTCATTGAAGAGGAAGGATAATTGGCACGAATGTATTTCCGACAAAATGAAATCGCGAAACTTCGGATATAAATAACAGAATTTTTGTTCTTACTTAATTATTTAATATTTCAAAAAGAGGGAAACAGTCGTTTGGAAAAAGAATGTAACTTAATTGACGAGAAAGATGGTCTGATTCGCTAGGAAGAAAATCAAAAGTCGGTATTATTTCACATTTAATGGAAACTTTGATCAACGTCGTTCCAATTATGACACGAGATTCATTGAATTAGTTCTTCTTCCGTTTTCCTGCTCTCTCTCTCTCTCTCTCTTCCTCTCTCTTCTCGTTCTTCATTCGAATTTTTTCCATTCCGAGTGGTTAACGAGCACCGTCGTTTATTTGACCGCTCAACGAAAAGCCAAATGAAGAAACGAATAATCGACGTCATAAAACTCTCTTTGCTGCTCGAATTGAGTCGTCGGACGGTCATATTTTCTGGTTGTTACTTTTGCTCGGACGTTTCAAACTTGTTACGCCCGATCGTGTACGAAATTTCTTGTCGAAGTCAAATTTAAAAATAAAATAAGCTCGTTCGTTTTTACGATTATACGATATATCGTATGATTATTCTTTTTTATTTGTCATAGATAAAATTTGTTAAAAACGAAATAACCTTAATTAGTTCTTAATCAAAGTATGTTCATAATTTATGCGTTATGTTTCACAAGAACATGAGATATTTTCGTTACATTCGTATCTCAATCTCTTTCTCTAACTCTAACTTTTTCTCTAATTTTTTTATTAGACGTCTGTAGAAGGAGGTGGAGAAGGAGGAGAAGGAGGAGGAGGAGGAGGAAGAGACGAGACGGGACGGTTAAGCACCCTTCTCTTACATGATATCAAACTGTCGAGAATTCTACACTCTGTGTATATATTCTCTTGATATTATATACGTATATTCGCGTATACCTACATACGGGCTGTCTTTGAAATTATCGGCAAGATCTACCGTAGCCGAAGATAACTACGAGTTATTACCAAGATAGGCCTATTATATATTATACACGGTTTCTTTTTATTATCCTTAGAAAGGATGCTTTCTGTACGCGTCTATGTACCTTCTTCGCTCGACGATCTTGCGCATCATCCGGGATCATAGTTAAGCGTCGATGTAGACATTAACATGGGGGATATGGTGTTTATAGAGCAATTTTGGAATTAGTAAATTAGTTTGTACGTAAGTATCTACAACTCGTTAGCTCTGCTTCAATTTACCAGATAATTTGTCCACACCCATTTCGTTTTTCTATTTTTAAATATCATGTAATTAATAATCATTATGTTAAAGATTATAAAACGTATAATTTAGAAAATATTGAAATTATTTTTCAAAAGTTTATCTCGAAGATACCTCGTAGCAATTAATTTCTTTAAAGATTCATTTCACGTAAAGGAAATTAAAAGGACACGCATATATTAAATTGATTATGCGTCATTAATGATGCAATCGCTTTCCACTCCCCTCCATCCCCCTGTTTTCCCTCCGACCATTCGTCCCGTCTCTATCTATCTTCGTATATAACATCGTATATGATGTAAAGCGTTATTAGCGATTTAATAAACCTAATTAACTCTAGCGCGGAAAGTATGAACGTTCCGAGATATACGCGTATCTATCAGCCTATCGAACGTTCCCAGTAACATATACACGATGATGGTAAAAGGGCGTTGACCTGATAACGGTTTAAACATAAATTATCGATCGGTGGGAGGATTTCTATGATCATAATTAAAAGTTATTCCTTTTACTGTCTTCTTTTTTTCCTCACTTTTTGTCGCGATAAAATCTTTGTATTGAAATAAATATATATATATATATATATATATATATATATATATATATATATATATATTTATATGTGATGATGATAAAAGATTCATGTAATATCGATAAATGTATGTAGATAGATGCTCTACGTTAAAACAGTCGGAGTAATTAAATTAATTCTAACAGGACTCGTCCAATCGGAGATTGCCTAACAACGAATGATTGATGAACGTTACATTCTCATTATGACTCGCTACTGTGAGAACGTACGTATCGTACGTGAGCACCTCACACACGCAACTTCGTAGCCAGGAACCATTAAGAACAGTTTATCCGTTCTTTCATTAGTCATCACGGATTTAATACCTAGCTTGATTTTATTTATCGAAATGCGCTTCCCCTTTTTCTTATAGTTCAATAAATCGTTTCGTTAGGGAATCATTGATCCAACCTATCTCTCTAGAATTAGTATTTAAAAGAAATTTATAAATATACTATGAAGAAAAAGAGGGAAAGAAAAAAAGAGAGAGAGAGAGAGATAGATAGAATATTGAATTATCTCTGGAAATAGTATTAGATTCGATTAGAATTGCCATCGATCTGGGTATCAAGCAGAAAGCGAGTTACGCGAGTGGAATCGTTAATGCAACTGCCGTCTAACCGAAAATACGAGAAGCCTCATCGTTACTCATTCCGCGACGTTCGTGAATAAGAAATTTGTTCGTCGAGTTTGTATGTACTTTCTAGAAATGAGAACGTCGACGTGGGCGTGTCTCGCGTGCCGAATGTCTCTTTTTCGGAATTGATTTGCAACGGAGGCACACTGACTAGCTATGACCTCGCCGCCGACATGTACAATGAATCTCATCTGCGATTCGGACCGCGATGTCATTCTCCTTCTCCATAACATCGCAAGATTCTCATTTTCATTTCTTTCACAGAAAAACTCGGAAATACTTATCGTTCGACAAATTTTCAAATTTTTACGCATTTTTACATGCTTGAAATGTTTATTAATAACGATTATTCCAATTAATATATGTATAATTTATTTGTCAGTTAACGTAGTAATTAAATTTTTTTAATTGCAATTTAATTGATTTAAAAAAAAAAGGATGTTTATTTAAAAAGACGAGAAAAGTTACATTCCACGTACGTCTTATTGTTTGTTAATCTTTAACCGTGCAGATATACGCATGTAGGATAGTTGGAAGTTACGTTATTAGGTTCGTATCGTGTTTCGCGACAAGAGAGCCATTCGTTTTGTTCTATGACATGTATATTGCAGGGACATAAGGCGAGCTTTTCGCCTTCGTGGATATGGCCGCGGCATTCCCACGTTTCGTTAGGGCATTACCTTCGAACAATCGCGTTCGAAGTCAGCCTCCGTAAATCCGATCTTCTCGTCCCCGAGCGTTTTGTAAATCCGATACTGCCATGATTTAACGTCACCTACTGTCTTGAATTTTAAACATTATGCCCTCACATAGGATTTACCTTTGTTTGCCTGTTTATCAAATCTCGTTTTATTTTTTTCTTGGAATACATGTTTATTTATAAGTCGACTGAATAGAAAAATAATTGGCAGGTTGAAAGGAGAATAAAGGTAGAATAAAATTGAGAAAAATGCGATGAAAATTGGTTCCATCGCGCTCTTAGTCATTGATTATTAATTCGATCGGTCATTAGGCGATTCACGGTACATCGAAAGAGGGGAAGGTAGATATAGGAAAGGGTATGTGCTGAGGTAGAACTCGGTCTGAACCTCGTGGGAACTGGTCGTGATTAGTCCACGTCAATTCCGACGCTAGTTATGCTAATTGCGCGAAAGCACTTCGCTCGGGCTACCAAGCATCGAGAGAGCTCACGGTTCCACGATAGAGATAGACCAGGTACCGAAGGTAAAACCTTCGATCGACTATCGATTTACCGTGGTCGCTCCTTTGAAAGGTTTTAGGGGTTCAGTTTCACTCAGAGTCTGATATGTACGCAACAAGATTGAAATATTACCCTGAATAAATTTATGAGAGTATCCGTTTTCGGATTTTTCATAAGACTTTTCAACATATTCATCGATTAGTTGTAAATATAAGAGGTAAGAGTGGAATATGTTGTATAGGTATAAGATATTTTATAGAATGGGTAATAATGATGGTATAAAAATATATGCAAATGATGAGAGAAAATGAGCACGATACATTTGGTATATTATGCTAATATGTTACCTGATTAAATTATTCATTTTTATCGATAAAGAGAGAAAATTGTTTGATAGTAAGTAAGTAGTACGTAACGGTCATACTAATTGATTGCAATATAATTTTAGGCGGCGGGACCCCCGGTGCAGCTGGAACCAGTGGACCTGTCCGTGAAAACTCCCGTGGTGTTGCAGGTGCCTCGGTATAATCCAGCAGTAATAATTAGTGCCGCTGCAAGAAGAGTACCTTCACCTTCGACAACGCCTACACCACCACCAGCATCTCTCTACGTCTCTTCAACCGGTGAGTAGGACGATAACCTTTACGTTTAATTCGCATTAGAATGAGTTTTAACAAAGCCCTTTGGAAATAGCAACCATGATGATCCACGGGAAGAAGGATTGGTGTAACGTAGAAGGAAAACTTCGTTTTTCGAAATTCCACGTTAGAGAGAAGCCGATATATTCGAATCGTTTCAATACTAATCGAAGAAAGTCCCTATTGGCTATTCCTTCGCATGCCTATTCGCGGCGAATACTTACATAACAGCGTATCCACACACGCATTATATCTGCGGGTGTGTACGCAGAATACCGCGCCTCGAACGTGCCTCGAACGTGCCTCGAACGTGCCTCGAACGTGCCTCGAACGTGCCTTGAACGTGCCTACAACCAACCTTCGATTCTCGCTTATGGCTAAACCATAGAGATCCGCGCCGATTGCTTTGCTTTATGGGTTAATTATGTTGTATTTTTTTTAATTTTCTTTTTCCTTCTCACTTTAACATCCATTATATGGAAAATCAGAGAGTGTCCATCTCGTTCTCTCTCTCAATACAAGATTTGCTTTACCTTCACCTCTACAAACTGAAAGGGAGCGGAGAATGTTCATATGTATACTTTAAAGATATCTTAACCTTCTATTTTCAAAGCTTTTTAATCTTGTCCGGGCGATTTTCCATTCGAGGTGTAGAAAAAGTCAGCTCGTTGCTTCTTGCCATTTAGGTGATTCTCTCTAAACGTCGTCAACCGATCGATACATATAAAATCCTTCCGACTTGCATATTCGAACATCGCAAGAGAATTTTCGATTCTTTTTTTTTCTTTCCTTAGAATTATAGTTTTAACGATCGAATAGACTGTAAATGGCGTAGGAAATATAGGCACCCTTTCGTACGAACGAAAACTATTCAATTGTATCGTACGTTTATGTGATTTTATCCTAATGGATTTGTGGAATTTGTTCATTCAATCAGAGAATTACTCTATAGAAACGAACAAAAAAATTATGGAAAGTCTTAAGAGCGGAGTCACGCTAAAATGAATTTAAACGATTAATGGATTCGCAATTACCAAAGAATCTTCCACTCTCTTTCTCTGTCTGTTTCTGAGCCTAATGCGAATAAGAGAACGCTCTTATTTTTTTGTCGTCTCTTTTAAAATGGCCATAAAATGAGTCTCAACTCGAATGGCTCGAGGCAATTCGAAGTTCGGCAAGGAAAAGAAAAAAAGGGGAAAAAACAAAATGAAAAAAAAAAGGAGAAAAAAAAAGGCAGAAAAGAAATACAGCATCTGATATCACTCGAAAGAAGCATGGTCGTGCCGATAAAATAGCGCGAGACGTGGAACGAATAAAAAAGTGGCTCCTCCGGAGAGGAGATCGAGTGAACGCAGTACGGTACATTTAATAATTTAAACCGCGAAATCGGTTGTCGTGAGCACGAACCACGCCTCATTTTTATTACTTACAAGTTTTTTTCTCTCTCCGGAGAAAAGGAGAAGGAGAAAGAAAGAGAGGGGGAGGGAGAAAGAGAATGAAGGAGAAAAGATTCTCGTTCGAGTAGCTACCGCAATTCATATCCATTTGTGGATTAATGATCTACAAGGATCCATGCAAAATGGAATTCGAAGACTTATGGGTCTTTTCCTTCTGGGCATGTTTATACGAATTCGTTGATGAAACATTTAATAACTAAATATCCCCAGCCAATTTCGTTCTATACTTATTTGGAAAAACTAATCGATCTTTAGCGAAATTATTTGTGTTTCAATTTTGCAAGATTACGATGATAGGATGAACAAAAAAACGTGTATGCTTTCGTAACGGTACGGTGACACGAAGTTTGACTCGAAAGTCTAACTAACATAACATATTCTCGATCTCAGCACGATACTAAATGTTCCAAGTTGAATCGAGTCGAATTGGATTCGAGACGAGGACGAGGACGAGGCCGTGGATGAGAATGAGGATGAGGATGCACCCTCCGTTCTCTATCGACGTTCTATTGTTTTCCCTGTAAATACTGCTAGCGATTTCCTGCGGCGATATAATACAGGCAGATATTAAACATCGACTTTAAACATCGACTGGACGATTCCCTCTAACCCACCTCCTCCAACTTCAGCACCGTTTCTATCGTCCTCTAAGCGGCCGTTTATAACGGCTCAAGTCCGTTTCCCTGAACGTCTATAAATCCCAGCTCGGTGGCTATCGGAAAATTCCGATCGTGTGTGGATACCATATAAGTATATATGTACATACATGTGTGTATATACATATGTACATTGGTGAATCAGCTAAATCTCTCTCTCTCCCTCTCTCTCTCTCTCTCTCTTGCTTTCTTTCTTTCTATTTACCTCCTTCTCTTTTTCTTTCAAAGCCCTTCCTACGAACCATAGGAACTTTGATCTTCGCTTTACATATCGTCGAAGATAAATCGATCTGGCCTCCTTTCGATATGATTGACCGGATAAGCTTTCTATATAATATATTTACAATATATATATATATACATTATATAGAAAAAAATTCCTTGCGAAAGATAAACCGAATTTAGCAATTTTTTTTTATTATACTTTTTTTTTTGTCTAAAGTAATACGTGAAAGTCTAGATCGATTTGGGAATGAAATAGTCATAATTAAGAGCTTTCTAACCGTCTACGAGGACCACATATGATAAATGAATCTTCTTCTTTTGGTGTCACCATTAAAAGTCCTCGTACTAACAAAATGACGATCTTTCATCGGATTAACGGACACGTTCTTAACGTGTTTCACGTTTCTTTTAGAAAAGTCTGATGAATAAATCGTGTTTATAATAAATCGCAGATGTAATTAAGATTCTTGAAGATTAGTTTGTCGAAGTTCTTTTCTTAAAGAACTTAATACTTCTCGAAGAAGAAAATTAATCTTCCTATCTAGCGTTATTCTTTCAATGTGTTCTGTTGTTTTTTCTTTTCTCTTGTTTTTTTTTTCTTTTTCTTTTTCTTTTTATTATTCATTCATCTATAATCGTGCACTAGTATATATACAAACCAAATCCATTAACTCGTTCTCGTTTTTTCTTTCTTTCTTTCTTTCTTTCAGTGTTTGATTAAAACATCAATTTGAATGAAATTTTCGAAAGTTTAGATAATTATCTTGCGAGATGATTTCAATTATTTTTCATAATGATCCATATTTACTTATTTTATTTTTCTTTCGAGTTTCACAACATAGAAGAGTACACAGAACGAATAGACTGTGGAGTGTTATATTCGTTGGGAGTCGGATAAAGTCGAGGCTCCCAGAGTTTGATTGTCTTTGATTAATTACTCATTCCGTTTCTCGACCGACGGAAGCCGACGAAGCGAGTTTGCAATCTAGATAACGCGTAACCGTATTAACGGTCCGGCGTAATCTTTTTGTCTTTCAAAGAGAATATGACGTAGCTCGATGCTTACCTACCAGATCCATAGAGATAACTAACAATTCAACGCAATTTCCCAACTTAAATTTTCTTTTTAACATAAAATAACCATTTTTAAAACGTCACGTTTATGATTTCACAGATAACTAGTATTATCAGCTATTATTTTTCATAGCTCATTATCTTCGATCATTCTATTATTTCATTTAAATACACTTTTATTTCATAATTGTAAGTATTTGAAAAAATAATTGTAGATATTAGGTATATTGGAAAAGAGATGAATTTACGAAAAAAAAAAGAACAAGATGATACACCTTTCCAATCATATCAAATCTTTTTTCTTTCTCTTTATCTATCTCTCTTTCTCTCTCGCAAATGCATAGAAAATCTAAAGAAATACCCTAGAGATACGAGTTAATCGTTCACAGCACAAGCTCTGTCATTATACACCCACACGTTCTAAAGGAAGAAGAGGAAGAGTAGGACAACACACACCGTGGGTCATTTACAGGGCAAAGATAATGTTAAAGCGGAAGAGGAATTGCGTTCTTCTCAAGCAACAAATTATTATTATTATTATTATCATTATTATAAAACAACAAAAAAACATTGCACAGATGGAACTAAAGAAAAATGCAAATATGAAAAAAGCATAGGAAAAAGGTTGAAAGTTTGGTGTGAGTTAATCGTTATCAGAAGAAGGTTGGTTGTACTAGCGGCGTCGTGTTTCGACCGATCGAGATAAATCCCTTCTCGAATGGTAAAACGATAATCGAGAAGGTCTCCTCTGTTGAGCCTCTCGGTAAAACGAGTAGCAATAGGCAGCGGTCATATCGCGCGCTTCTACCATTCAACGATAGGATCTTAGATGCTTCCGTTCGTTGTATGCGTTCCTTCCTATCTTTCTATACATATATACATAGATAAATATGTGCATGTGTGTGTGTGTGTTGGTGGTGGACGCGTGGACGTGGGGCGCGAGCCACGCCGGCTGTTACACGCCCGCACCGATTATCGTCGACACACTATCGGATCGGCGCCTCTGGCTCTCCAGCAGCTCCTGTTCTTCCTTTCTCCCTCTTTCTCTCTCTCTCTCTCTCTCTCTTTCTCTCACTTACTCTTTCTTTTTATCCTTCCATCTTTCTCCATCGTTATCCTTGATGCTTCTAAATCATGGTCGTTAGACGTAATTTGATAATCTTTTTATCATAGATATTTCATATCATTTAGATCATTTATAAATTATATTTAAAATGTCGAGAGAATTTATACGTTAGTCGAGAATTATTGTAACGTCTATATATATACGTGTATGTTTACACAAATTTATTGGTGGCCAAATCACGTGCAAGTTTCTCGTAATTGTTACACCATCCCCGTCCTCGTCGTCGTAGTCGTAGTCGTTGTCGTCCTAGGGAATGGCATCGCACGGTATTTAACCGGGAATGCGAATTATGAAAGCGGCTCGTATTTCGTCGCGAAATTCCAACCGAGTCTCGACGACGGTTTCCTTCCGTTCGACAGAACGCCTGGTATTTGAAATATCTACGGGGCCCGGATTTACCACGGCGACCTTACTCGGTGAGTAGAAACGTTTCTCCGTGCACTTGTCGTTTCTCCAAACTCGATTGCTATAAGGAAGGTGAGATTTTTTTCTTTTTTTCCTTTTTTTTTGTTTTCGTTTTTCTTTTTTCTTTTTCTTTCTTTAGATCGTGCAGGAATTTTTGTAATAGTCCTGAAAAGATCAGTAAATGATCGATTCAGGAAATCGAGTAATTTAATAGGAGAAATTGTTCACACCTTCGAGGTGTTAGCTTTATTTTAGGTGACAGTTTCTTATGAACCATACCTAAAATACGAAAGATAAAATTGTGCAAGATAGTAGTTGTTGGAACGACACCAATGGATACTTACGTTTATACGATCGTAAAAGGAGTCCTACTCGACGCCTGGCTGGTAGCGCGTTCCAAGGACCAGATCGGTACCTTTTTTCCTTCTATCGAGACACCGCAAGACTTGTACAGCGTAACCTTCGGCTATTCGAACAATTTTATTCTTTGGCCTATTTCTTACAACGTTTACGACGATAACCAAGACACCTCCTCTCTCGGCTATCGATTTCTTTCGTATTTGCTTGATAGATTTCTTTTTTTTTTTTCTTAAAGGTGAAAGAATAATTTTAGCGAGATCTCGCTTGGATTCGATAATTACAGATCGCGTAACAAACTTTCGAATAAATGACTTGATGAGAATATGAACCAGTTTGATAGAGAGCCTAATGTTTCTTAATGAGATTATATTTTCGACTACGAGCCTCAAAATCCTTGACGTGCCCCCGGATCTAGAAAGTCTTCGTTGGATTGATTAGCAGACTCTTGTAACTTAAAAAAAGAGAAAGAGTAAAAGAATAAAGAAAGAAAGAGAAAGAAAGAAAGAGAAAGATGCAAGTAACATACGTACAGCGATCGTATCTAAAGACGAACTCGGACCAAGAGACGTACGCGTCTTAAGAGGATGGATAAACGTTCACATAAACATGCATACCTAAACACAAGCATAAGTTCTTAGCAGAGCCCAGCCTCAACCCGGAACCATTCATCATTTCTTTTTCTCGCTCGTACAATGGCGTTAGGTTCCCTTGACATTATGTCTCCTTGTATATCCTCGGCCAACTCTGTTCACTCTATTAGAGTCTCGGATCAGCGATAGTCAGCTGACATTTCAAATATCCAAGCCAGTCACCAAGATCATTGATCTTTCTATACAGTCGATCAGGTGTACGCGTGTTAAACATAGATCCTATAACACGATCGAACTTGAAACATATTACAATTTGTAGGTAAGATGAAATTTTTCTTATTTCCAATGTGTACATGTATTTCCAAACGATCACGTTGGTAGTGGTGGCAACGACGACGACGAAGGTAGAGCATGATCGATAGCAACCGTCAAGCACGCACGTTAGCGGCAATTAAGCACGTATACTAATCGGCCGCGTTAAGGTATGTACGCCTCGTCTAAGTGGGGTGCTCTTCTCCGACATGGCGGGGGCGTGAGAAGTGCCTTAGCCCTGTGACCTTCCTGGCCCCAGGGGTACCTCGGTACTACTCTCCGTAGGTACTCTCTCGCCGTACCTACGCCATGCTTCGAGCTAAGGAACGAACGAACGAACGAACGAACGAACGAACGAACGAACGAACCGACTCAAAGATAGAGCGAGAAAGAAAAAGGTAAGAGAAAGAAAGCAAGAGAAAAAGAGAGAAGGAGAGAAAGAAATAGAGAGAGAGAGAGAGAGAGAGAGAGAAAAAAGACAAAGATACTTTCCTCATAGAGTTCAAATACACGAGCAGTCCAATGAAATTTTGACACGTTCGACGTTTCGTTCGATCTTCGATCTTTCGACCTCGGATCGATATCCATACGATTTAGTCGTGGGAACGATCCCCATGAATCTCTTTTGCTAAACTTTTCAAAGCCAACTTTCTCCCCCTCCTCCTTATTTCTCTCTTCTTTCTTTCTTTCTACGGAAAGATCGAAAGATCTTCAGATTTTCAGCCTCTTTTGGCGATTATTCGTCGTAACCATGGTCGACTCGACCTCCATGGCCCTCGCGAGATGCGGTAGGAGAGTTAACCTTTCAGGAATGACTATTTCATGGCCACTTCCTGGGTTCAATGCTCCTGCGATTTCTATGCAGGTTGGGTAAGCCTGACTCGCGCGCGCTCTCGCACGGACCTTCCACACTCCTATGCTCTCTCGCACGTATAGAGAAGGGAGACGGACAACGGACGAGACGGACGCTCACGAGGATGGCAAGGAAAATATATATATATATATATATATATATATATAAACTTACAGATACATACATACATACATATATATATTTACGAATACCCTAACACTGTGGTGGAATCGTTCTCTTGTATTTGGTACCTTGTATTTTGCTGCGTATACGACGAAAGAAGAGGAAAAAGAGGAGGAGGAAGAAGTAGAGGGAGAAGAAGAAGAAGAAGAAGAAGAAGAAGAAGAAAAAGAAGAGTCAAGGGATCTAACGCATTTATGGTTGTGTGTACGCTTGCATAATATTAGACCTTATGCAACCTGCCCTTCCCACACTTATCACTGCCTTCATCCTTCTCTTCTTCTTCTTCTTCTCTCTCTCTCTTTCCCTTTCTCTCTGTCTTCCTTTCTTTCTTTCTTATTCTCTCTTTCTCTTCCGGAGGGACCGAGCTGTGCCCTTGGCGATGCGCCCGAGGGTGGGGTGGCTCCTCCGCAAGAGATGGAAGAGAGGAGAAGGGATGGACGGCTCGTGAGAGTAAAAGAGGGGGTTGGTGGAAGGTCTCGTCGGCTAAGTCAGCGGGGGTCAGAACGGAGATGCTCCGCGGTCGTGTCGGGCGGGGCTGCCCGCTCACGACTTGAACTATCGCACGCCCCCACTAGCACCACCATCATCCACCTTCCACGTCTCCATGGCCTCGGACCGTTTTCTCGTCTGGATAGTCTGGACGTTCGGTAAAACGTCCCAAAGAACATCTTACCGAAACTTTCAGTAGATCGGACCATCTAACTGTTCCAAGGCACCAACAATGATACTGACAATCATATTATATCTATCCACCCATCTATCTTATAAGATTTTCGAGTTGAAATATTTTCCAACGAAAAGTAATCTACCATGTCAAATTTGAGTTGACCGTTAGTCGATTAAACGAGCACGATCTTCGTGCCGATGATAGAGAACGTTGTAATCGAGCTTGGACCGTGACCAAAGCATAGGCGTTAAACTGCCGTGTAATGACGCTGCGTATGGTAACCATCCTCTCTGTCTCTTGATCAAGAGAAAGATACCTTACGTCGTAAAGAGTATAGAAGAAAAAAAAGAAAAAAGAAAGAAATATCAAGGTAGAAGTTCCTTTTGAAAGAAAGAAAAATAAAAGGAAGGGCTGGATGAAGAAAGGGAGAACATGGAAAGCTTACGCTCAACGGCCTATCGTAAATTGGCTATCGCAATAAACGCATTATCGCGTGGCATGACCACCTTTATCTCTCTCTCTCTCTCTCTCTCTCTCTCTTTCTCTTTCTCTTTTAGTCGAAGCGACGTGGTAGACAAGCTAAACAGGCCGTTTTGTGCAGTACGGCTGGCACCTGCTCTCGCGGTACGCTAGGCTACGTCACGTGCATTACCGAGAGGGCAACCGCGGAAAATCGACGTCCGAGAGGCGCACGTGGGACGCGTGCTCGAATGCATCAAAAAAGATATGCGAATGATTGATCCTCTTATATACAACCACGAACATATATCTATTCAACCAGATTATCATCTACCAATTGTCGATTACGTGTTATACTGATATTGTATATCTGATGATCAGGAATTATCTAGATTTTTGTTGAGAATTATAATATCTTTTCAAATATGTATTATTGCAGCAAATTTTTAATAAAATATCATTGACATGTTAAGAAAGATGAAATTTTCTTATCGGACATACGTGACAAGTTAAAATCATATTCATCAAAATATGTGGTCATCGGTTTTCCTGACAATCTCGATCTTGAATGTATTAGAAAATGACGAACAAATTCTCGTGCCCTTGGAAGCATCGATGCTTGACCCAGTAGCGCGGATCGAAGGACCATAACAACTCGCAAGTGGATAACATAGCCGAGAACTCGGTCGAAGTAAAGTCCGTATGAGCTATCCTGCAGCTTTTGCGTATCGATCGTTGCACACACACACACACACACATACATCACACACACGCATAGTTTCTACTATCTTCTTCATTCGCGCTTTCGACCTTTCCCATTTTACTATCATTATGAGATAGTAGAAATTTAACTCGTGTCGGAATGCCTCCCTTCGAGTTCGCAAGCAACCCTGAAAAGATTTTGAACGATCGCCCTCGATTTCCAAGGGTCGCACGTTTCATCTTATTCCCCATCTCTATTACACCGAGAAGTCGAGAGTATTTTGAGAATTTTACGATCTAATGTAATCTCCTGGAAAGCAATTCTCACACGAGAGATTGCATTCGATTTCGCGCATGCATGCAAGTAGCAATATACAATATATCAGTTTCATTGTATACAACATTTTCATCCTAACGTAAGTATTGTATTAATAAAAATCGATCATTGAAAATTTATCTTACTTTTATCGGATTAAATTTCAATTATTTGATTAGAACTATTCTCGGCGTGGAAACGTCGAGAATAATGTAATTACAATTGATTCTCTAATGTTGTCATTAAAATTGAAATCATTTCGAAGTAGGTCAGAATAATACAACTTTAGATCCTAACATGATGATGATGATGATGAGATGGAAAGACGCATGTTAGCTAGGTGGACAGGTCCGATAATAGATTTATGCGATTTTATACGGTGTCTCGAGTATATGTATTTATATCTCGGCCGATGTTATCAGCATAAATCTCAATCAAGCTTGGCTTTTGATCGACTCCGCCACGAACCATGGCGTACCTTTAACGACTTGTCAGAATCTATATTTATCGTAGTTAGCGTGGAATGATTGGTAGCGGCGTCGATGGAGAGTTAACAAAACTATAGTCGAGATCATAAGTGTAAATCAGTCGGCGTAACGTTAGAAAACTTAGATAATATCGTTATCGGAAAGTTAGCGAACTATGAAGCGGTGAATGAAACAAAGACAATTGGACTTCTCTAATGGAAATAAATTGCAAAAAATAAAGAAAAGAGAAAATAAAAGGAAGAAAAAAAATAAGTAATGCGAAAGAATAAAGCGTTTGAAACAAGCGTTAAAGGGTTAACGATCGAGGAGACTGGTAGGGAGAAAGTGGGCCCAACCGAGAAACGTCTACATGCATAGACTCACATATAAATACAGATATAAATGATTTACGACTTCCTTCTGTGCTGACCGACTCGTTCTTCGGTGGGGCCCAACTTGGACGTCGCGGGGGTGCATAGATGTTGGAAGGCGAAATGGAAAGAAAGAAAGAGAGAGAAGTAAAAAGAGAAAGAGAGAGAGAGAGAGAGAGAGAGAGAGAGAGAGAGAGAGAGAGAGAAGGCTGACCTCGTACGGGCAAGCCACTGGTTTGCATATTCGCCACTGCATAGCCCGGTGGCGGATATACATCATGCATCCGCTGTGGTCCTTTAGAATCGTGGCGCAAGTGCAACGGTGCATCTACGTTGCATCCATGTTGCATCCACGTACCGCATCGACGTATATACCTGTACTGCTACAGCGTCGATACACTACGGAGAAAGAGAAAAAAAGAAAGAGGAAGAGAGAGAAAGAGTATCTCTCGATTCCGCAGACGGCGCTTCTTATATTCGTAGTCCGTTGTCTTTTCCCTTCGAAGCCAAAGAAGAGACTCACGATTCAGCGATAGCTCAAGCGAATTTGCATCTGTGGAATCCGTGGCGTGAGTATTGCGCCCTCCAACCCAGCTTGCTTGCTTACTTATTTCTCTCTTTCTTTACAAAGAGAAAGAGAGAGAGAGAGAGAGAGAGAGAGGGAGAGGGAGAGAGGAACATCTAGACTTTGTTTTCTTCTTTCTTCGGCGACGATTCCACAGGACTCTTTCTCTCTCTCTCTCTCTCTTATTCTTTTCTTCCCCTCCCCTTCCTCTTTTATTTCATTCTTACTCGATAACTCTCAGAGGAAAGTGGACTTTCAATCGTGACGACGAGATGTGTAAGTAAGTATTTCCTTAGTAAACGCGCAAAGAAATATAGGGCGCGTTTGTTAAATCTTAACACCTAAAACGAAACGCTTGTATTAGGGCGAGAAAGGCCACGCGAACTTCCTTTTACCTGTCGTATCTTATCGAACAAGATCATAGATATGGCTACTTCCTCTAGCAAGGGATAGGAGGAGAAGGGCTATAGAGCTAGCTAATAGACCACCTTCTCTTCGTGAGCGAGCCTATCTTAACCTGGCTTTCTTCTTCTTCTTCTTCTCCTTCTTCTCTCTCAGGATCTTAGCGCCTCTCCAGTCTCCTAGCCATCTACATACATACAACCACGATCCGATGGTTCCCATAGCCAACCACCCTTCCTCCTTCTTCTTCTTCTTCTTCTTCTTCTTCTTCCTCCTCCTCTTCTCTCTCGACTTCTTAGCTGGGAACATAGTATCACGGATTTCTCGTTACCACCTTACTGTATTCTTCCTTATCGCATGTGAGCCGAACGATTAACGAGAGGACTCGATAGCGTGACGAATCCAAGACGTTAGAAAAATGTCGATAAACCTTTATCATATATTTCTGAATATATAATCCAGTCACCGTATTATAGGTATTATAGAATTAAGTTACTTACGTTGATTGGACTAATTAATAAGTACTAATCAATTTTTTTTTTAATTTTGATTTATTTCACTTTGATATTTCTTTTCCGAGTTTGTGAACGAGGAAACAGAGCGACGCGCCGATATCCGCTTATTATACACAGGACGGCTAATGAGAAATCGGAGTAATGACTCGCGAATAACCTTTATCGACGGCATAACGAATTTACTATTACGTCAGATAGTTATCATTACGAGTGACTCGTGATTACCAGCCCGATGTACTCTCTTTATGGGGTGCGGGTACTTCCCACGAGGCTGCTCGGTCGAGCCAACTCTTCTTGGCTCGGCTTGGCTTCGCTTGGCTCTTCCATGCGAGAGCTAATCTCTTAGCCGTGTTCGCGTTTACCTGCTCCTATGTGTATGTCTATGTCTATCTAAAAGATAGAGAGAGATAGAGATAACTAACGTTCAGTACTTTGTCCCTTACACCGTACTGACGAGAAGGTATAACATGCTCAAATACATAGATTTACACTTATACATGCGCTTACATGAATACGCATACTCTAAACGCATCGATACGTTGCACCATCTCGTGTATTATACGATGCCGGCAGCTTTGACCGTCTCCAAGCAAGCCTTACGAATTAGCGCGAGCCCTTGCAGGATCATTACGCATCGCCACCATGTGCGGATCGTGCGATTAATAAGCGCATCGATCCCTACGACGTTCTCCGCTTCCGCCGTTAATAAGATATTACGACTAATGAAGCAATTAGAGGACTCCTTCGATGAACTTGCAAGAAGATAATATGATTATGTTATTGCTTTCTATAGTTACTAGCCTTTATTTATTATACAACAAAAAGACACATAAAATTTTGTTATTTGTTTTCTGTTCCTTCATTTACAGATATTGTATATAATATTAAAGATTAATTATTTAAAAAAGATATAAAAAAATTATTTATAATATAAAATCGATCATAGGATATTTAATTTTTATTAATTTTAATTTGATAACGAAGAAGAGAGAAATGCATTAAGGAAATTATCGTAATACTTAAAACAGTTAGATCAATGGAATAAAAGATATTCGTTATTCGTCATCGACTTATTGCAATGATAATAAACAAGTGCTATCATTAAATATCTTCTATAAACAGAGTTTATAGTGTTACTTGAAGACGTTGTACTTAGCAGCTTAACGCATTCCGGGAATATTTCTCAACGTAGTTGCTGTCATAATATTTGACATTGGATGATCGTTTATTATACCAAATTAAATTCCGTGGAATTCTCTCGTTAAAGTCGAAGCGTGTCGATTACTTACAACAAAATAGCCGACCGACGTTAAGCAATTCGGAAATGGAAATCTGCGTGTGGTCTTGAAACCAATCACCAAGTCAGTTACTTTGATCACCGTTGGAGGCTTCGAATTTCCTCCATTTCATTTTGAAAAGTCATCCTTTTTTTACCCATAAACGAGAAAGTAACATAAAGAAGAAGCAAATTATCTCCCAAACTTAAAATGATTCAAAATTAAATGGTTAAATTATATTTTAAAAAAGTCATATATATATATGAATTTTATTTTGCATGTAATACGAAATTTCAAGAAATTACTGGCTGTATCCAATTAGAATTTTATTTAACTTTAACTGAGGATGATTCAGTAGCTTTTGCTTTCTCTATCTTTCTCCTTTTGAGAACTTGTATCTTGTTGTTTATACAACGTCGTGTCGCTAATGTAACCACTTTAACGTAAGAATATTACATACACGCACATGTATAAAAATAAATACTTAAGTGCATAGGTTTTACGCGTGTACACGTATGATATACGAAATAGAAGCAATCTCGCTTCCGTTCGACGTGATAAACATTTAAAGGAGGAAACACACCTATAATTATACATGAGGCTGCGATTGTTAGATGGAAATTATGTAAAGTAACGGCGCCTATCTGCGGGATAATACGCGGAACAAATTGAGTCATCGCTGCACGGCAGTTTACGACGGCGCATATAATTGGTGCGATCTATAAGCGTGCGCGTTCATGCGAGCATTCAAGATAGGAGCCATTGTCTAGTGGCTAACAATTGGTGGTGATGGTGGTGGTGGTGGTAGTTATGGTAGGAAGGTAGGAAGGTAGGAAGATAGAAAAGTAGAAGATGTTGGTAGAGTTGAGGTTCAAACAAATTCCCGGAAGACGTGTAAACCCAAAGGACCAAAGTGAAGAAACGACCGACGAAAAGAGGCGTCATGATTATGGAAAGTTGTCGGTGCTTGTCGAGGATGAGTTTGGGTTAACCAAAAACTTTCGCTGAGGCCGTGATCGAAAATTGAAGTCACGTTCGGCGAATCCCTCGCGGCGGCGCTATTCAAGGCGTGGGTCTTGGAGAGCAGGTGGGTTGGCTGGCTGGCTGACTGGCTGGCTGGCTGGTTTGCTAGCTTGCTTGCTTGCTTGCTTACTCGCTAGCTGGTTTGAATGTGTAAATGTGTTGCATGTAGGTTGGTAGGAAGAGACGTGCCGCACAACGCATCGTGGGAGTAAGTCTTGAATCCTTATGGGATCGCGTGTCGAAGTGTGGAGGCACGTCGCTGTTCGCGTGATGATTCCCCTTGGCCACCTCGAAGAAGTGTTTCCACGATCGATAGGCGAAAAATTGACGAGTTTCTCCGCGAAGTGGGTCCTCTTCCAGGTGACCGAGGGGTCGTCGTCCTCGACTACAACTAAAGACAGAGAGAGTGAGAGAGAGAGAGATAGAGAAAAAGAAAGAAAGATGGGGACGAATAGATTGGCCTGTGATGTTAGAGAAAGGGAGAAGGTGAACGAGAACGCGCGAGTGCGAGAAAGAAAAAGAAAGAGAGAGAGAGAGAGAGAGAGAGAGAGAGTCGTAGACTGGGAGACCCCTTCCGACCCTGCCAAAGACCCTACGGTGAACCCCACCCGAGGCGAGAGGTCACTCACCTATCCCTATCTCTCTCAATCCCTCTCTCTCTCTCTCTCTCTCCCTCTCTATCTATCTATCTATCTGTCTATCTATCTATCTATCTATCTCTCTCTCTCTATCTCTGTTTCTCTATAGACGCTCTTTTATCAGCCGCAACACAACAGGCTAATTATGGCTGATGATTACGTATCTACCAGCAGATTGCATGCGTACATTCGTTTATAATACAACTCTCTATAGATCTGTATACATATATACAGTATATGTAAATATATATGACGCATAAATGTATTCGATGTTCCTTACGTGGCTCGACTTTGACTCTCTGTCCCGGACCTACCCGCATCGCCAAGGAATTGACACTTTACGAAAGCACTGCTGTGTTGTGCTTTGTCATTACGGTGAATACGGCGCGTGCGTCAACGTTGTCCTCTTCTCTCTTGGACACGAAGACGAGCCGAGGATCGATACGCGATATGAGAGAGAGAGGAACACAAGTTGTCCTAGGCACCGACCACCCCACCTTTCTCTTCCTTCCCGTTAAATGCTTTATACTAACTCTCGCTTATTTTACCATAGGGTTAAACCACCGTAATTTTACACCTGCGATTATCTATAGGAATTAAAGGAAATCTATAATGATTTTATTAATGTTTCTTAGAACTTATAAGATTTCTCTTTATTTCCTTATGATTACCCTTTTATTTTACTGCTAATAACCATAATCGATATATTAACAAGATTCTATCTTTTATTTTAGTATATCTCTGATAAGTGACATTTTTTGTTCCTTTTTTATAATTTTGAAAAGTGGTACATCCTTTTTATAGTTTCAGTAATTTTATAATAAGATATATATTGGAAAAAAGTATTAGAAAATGATTTCTATCACGTATCAGGTTATTGCATATACTTGGAGAGATAAAAATGAACAAAGGTGTTAATTCCTTTTGACCTCGCCCTTTGCACGGCACTTGCACTTGCTTCAATTTTACGAGGGTGAATAGGACAATCCATTTGCAACGAATAATGTCTTAGAAGATAGAAAGAGAGAGAGAAAGAGAGAGTTAATTACGTTGGCATGTCGTCGGTTGTTTTACGACGGAGCTTATTTCTAGAGGCAAGCATCCTCTTGACAAGCTTGCGCACCAAAGACCTATGTACGCCTTCGCGTGCCACAGCACAATCGCACATTCGAACTACCTGGCTGATTTGCATCCTTGAATTCGCACGCAGAAATGTTCATTGCAAGTGCTTTCGTCACCATTTCTAACGCGTTTCTTTCTCTCTCTCTCTCTCTCTCTCTCTCTCTCTCTCTCTCTTTATTTTTGTTTATTTTTTGTTTACTTCTATTTCCTCTTTCTTTGATATTTTCATTTTGGAAGTAGTCATCAACTTTCTTACCTATGCTTTACGAGTATTACGTAAATGTTACTTCATTCGAATGCTTCTTTGGTACTCGACTATTCTCCCTTACTTTTTCTACAAACTTAAGTAACTTGCACTTCTCGATCGACTCTAATTAAGATTTTCAACGAGTGACTGACTGTTGGATTAGATATCATTGCAAGAAAAGCTGAAAAAGGAGGAACGACTACTTGGTTATTTGTGTTCGACCATATACGGAGAGATTCTCTTATTTGCTTTGGACGACGAAAATCGGACATTTGTGTTTTTTTTTCTTTTTAGAAATTTATTACGTATTTATGAGGAATAAAAATTAATCGTGAACGATGACGATGACATTTTTGTTGTCTTATAAAAGAAAAACACGAAAGAGAAAAAGAAAAAGAGAGACAGAGAGATAGAAAGAAAGGAACAAGCTTATATTACCTTATACAGTAAATACCAACAGATCCCAAGAGAGCTATGCTAATCGGCTGAACGCGTCAAGGTTCTTCACGAACTTGGACTTTGTGCTCTGCTTTGGGGGTAAAAGAACGCAATAAGATGGATGCAGATAAGAACGGAGACTAACTTCTCTCTCCTGTATATGGCTGAACATTCACTATACTCGACTAGTTTCTATCCTTCTTATTCGTTCACCGTTCTTTCCTACTTCCGAGGACGATCTCCCACGGTGCTACCCAATGAACAACAACCAAACCTATATACTTTTTATTCTAATCCTTTACTAAGTTGACATCACGTTTTATGTCACGAGATTAAGAAGATAATAATAATCATTAAAAATAATTACTAGTTACATTATTCGTCACGTTGCAAATACATCAACCGGATATATAATATTTTATTACGAAAATAGAAAAAGTCTTGAATGTCTTGGAATCGATCTTTCGTTTCTTCGAGGTCATCATTTTTTTCTCCTTTATCTTGATCGTTTCTATTTAATAAGAGAAAGAGATGGAAATATAAAGAGCATTACTTGCGTCGCGAAGTAATATCGTAAAAGCTATGCTTGGCGCCAAGTCTCTAAAGACTGGTTAGGAACGAGCAGTGCTTAGATAGGCTTCGCGACCTTAATATCTATTTGATTAATCGCTCACGCCACGACGTTTACCTTAAACCTCTTTTTCCTAGTTGACGCAGTACTTGACGACGCGTGTGAAATGATCAGACGAATCGTAATCTTTTCTTTATACTTATACCATCACTTTTCAATCTTTTCAATTTACTATTTTTCTAAATACTAGGTCGAGATGTAACACTAATATGAGATGTTAAAGTAACAAAATTGATTTCTTATTGTTAAATATGAACAAAGAGAAATGATTGAATTTCTATCAATAAAATATAAAATGGATTCAAGATAATCCTGTAAGCTTCAAATTAAAAATATGTATTTGCTAGAATGAAAGAAAGGGATAAAATGAATCATGGGATAGTTACTTTACGCATACCAAGGATTCACCTCAACTTACAAACGAGGATATCTTCCTCAACAAAGTGATTCGTGCAAGAAGCTTAGCGAGTTGGTTGTAAGAATGTTGGGTAAGGTAAGATACGAAAAGACGTAGAAGAAATAACAACGACGAGAACGAGAAGGAGGAGAAGGAGGTGGACGAAAACGACGATGGTGGTGGAGTAGCGGTTCGCGTGTACGCAAGTAAAGTTGGTGGTGCGTGCGTAACGTCCTCGTTTCGTGTGTTGGCTTTATCTAGGATCTGGATGTGTGGTCGCGTCCAAAGAGGACATAGGAGGAGAGCGTCACGAGTTGCGTTTAAGACGCGCCGCTGTTACGAGAAACCGACAACGATAAATATTGCCGCGTGAATGCATGTTAATGAGCACCGGGGAGTAGGCACTGTAAGCTCGTGTAATCCTTATGCACCTAGCTACACATGTTGTTAAAGAAAGAGAGGGAGAGAGAGAGAGAAAGAGAGAGAAAGAGTATGGAACGTTTCTAGTTTGTACATTGGTACCACCACTAGCAAGGTCTTTTAAGAAACGCCGTCTACAGCAAAGTACGACTCGAAGCTTTTCTCTCAAAAAACGCGATAAGAGTTACTAACCAGTAAGATTTTTTCGTTACGTTTTAGATCGACAACTGTAACTGGACGTTAGCTTTGGCTGGCAGATATCGGTTCTCTCCATAGATCGTAAATCTCTTTTCTCCCCACTGAGAAGAAATATATATTTATAGCAAGAGTCTCTCTCTCTCTCTCTTTCTCTCTCTCTTTCTCTCTCTCTTTCTCTTTCTGCTTTTATTTGAAGCAAAGTAACGGCTCGAATTATCCACGAGCATCGACTTGTCTTTACCTTTAAGATCGAGGTGTTATGGTACTTCCATATGTAGACCGCCTCCACATTCAAATGCAAAATCTCAAAGGCGAAACGTAGAGAGTTCTCATATGGTTCGACTCAACGGGCTCCTGGACAACGTTTAACGACGATCTTACGCAAGGAATTTAACAATTACATCGTTCATACCCGTTTACTTAACTTTATTCTAGCTTTGACTTTGTCTTTTTCTAAGAAAACAAGAAAGAATGATTTCGGAAATCGAGATACAGGATATAATACATAAGAGTATAGCTCGTAAAATCGTCCCTGTTTGCGACCGAGTTTACGTTCCTGGAGAAATCTAATAAAGACGATAAGATCGTTGAAAGAAAGAGACAGAAAGAAAAATAAAGAGAAAGAGAAAAATAGACGCGACTCTCGTTATATTCTTTATACGCTTAACGTGTTTTCCCCTTTAGCTAGATATATGAACGTACGTAAGTATGCAAGTAACTTGCGTTTCATGTTTATACGTGTAAGTACATATTTACAAAAACATATATGTATATACGAGTGCTTACTTCTAATCAGATGGGCGTTGCTCTGTACGTGGAAAAGTTTCTCCAAAGGAAGAGGATGCGGGTGCGATAACTTGAACCTTTCTACAAGAGATTAGATTCGTGAATCCTTTAAGAGATGGAGAAAGAGAGAGAGAGAAAGATAGAAGTCTCCGAAGAAAAGATCAAAGGGCTTTCTGTTAAATTTAATTGAAATAACGTTTTCTTTCTTCTTCTTTCTTTTTATCTCTTTCTTTCTTTATATGTACAAACATTTCTATATAAGAGCTGAAATGGTTATCGCTCATTTGTACGTCGCTTATATTGCGGTTAACGAGTCGACCGCAAAACCGATCGACTGCAAACTCGACTCTTGTTCGCACCGTACTTAAGTCCTATACACTACCATTCCTACTCAACTCTATCCCAGAGATTACTACTCTCCAAGAGGAAAATGATCGTTTCTATTTCGTCGATAGATTATTAGATCGTACGTTAGATCTTCCGATATAACCATTTCATTAAATCATTTTGATTTGATGATCAAATATGTGTCTTATATTATTATATTTGTTATATATACATATTAATATAATATTACGTTCACTTGAATTAATTATAGAGATATTTTAATAATTATCCTTGGTATGGTTTTTTTTTCTTTTCCAACAGTAAAATAATGAAAATAATTTTTATAATGAAAGTTCTCAAGGCGAGAGTAAGATATATGAAAGAAAATCGATTAGAAATAGTTACTAAGAAGACGATGGGTGTATCTCGTATGCATGTATGCGTCTACCGACAAAAGGTAAGACGATTAAGGCGCACCTGTGTGACCGCGAAAGACGTTCACTCTCTAAGCAGAGTATGTATCTAATATAAGCTGTAGATAGATAGATAGATAGGTAGGTAGATGCAACGTATGAGCAAAATCCATTTACTCTATTATCCCTATTCAAAGAGAGTTCTGAATTCACCTGTAGATTTCAAATCAACGAAATATAATATATAACCAAATTTGCGAGACCTCGTTATCTCTGTACGCTAATTATTAAAATTTTATGCTAATAAAACTCGAATTTCAAAAGTCATAAATGTTGACAAATACGTAAATCGATCGTTAAACAACGTCCCCATATGACTTCTTCTTTTTTTTTTTATAAATAATTTTGATTAACATAATTGAAAGGAAATTTACGAATCACTGGACGATCTTTAAGATATTATATGTATATGGTTTTATCAATTTATATATGAATGATTTATATAGATCGTAGCTCGCATTTTTATTTCACGATAAGGATTTAAGATAATTTGCGTGAGATTTTAGATGCACGCGTATATAGAACGATATTTCTTGTTCTTTTTAATCCTTTATATCCAAAGTACGAAGTAACATTTAATTAATCGGCCCATAGTACCCAATTAGTCGATCCTATCTTAATTACTTAATCACCAACTGATTATATGTATGAATGCCATTCCTGCTTGGATATAGGCAATATATTTGTTAAGATATTTTAATATGAAGATAATTAAGATTTCTTACGTCGATATAAAACACGAAAGAAAATGTTGCGTTAACGTCACGAAACTAAGATAATGGTATACATTCTATATCTTTATCTTTTTTATTTTCTCATTCTCATTCGTTCGTTTCTATATGTTCATTGATTAAATCTATGCTTATTAAGAGTTGATTTTTGATCGTTCGATTTGTTTCAAAGTCTCATCGAAGATTAACACGCTATATTATTAAATTGAATGATATAATCATTCAATTAGGAAGTTACCTTTTATCGAAAACGAAATCTTACGATCCTAAACTCGATTTTTGTTTTTTATTTTCTTTCTGTCTATCCTTCTTTTATTAGCTTTGGTCAGAGAAACAAGAATCGAACTATCGAAGATAGGGTTCTAACGTAGCACGTTTTAGTTCGATCATCTTTGGTGTTATATAACGAACGGAGTCCGGCTTTTACAACTAGACGGCGAGTAGCAATAATTTATCGATAGTAAGTTCGAAAGAGAGTTAGAGAAGCCCACACACACAAACACACAAGGAAGGTCCAGGGCCGAGGAGTACTCGCACTGCTGAGAGATTTAATTGTGTGCTTTCCCTGGTGCAACATGATTCACGTTGCACCTTCCGGTCTACGGCGTTGTAATCATTTCGAACATGTACCTACGAGAGATCGATCTACGAGAAACATCACGATTCCGCTTGGCCGGAGAAACTCGATCTTCGAGACAGTA
Organism: Polistes dominula; assembly: GCF_049000335.1. Classification (NCBI taxonomy): domain Eukaryota; kingdom Metazoa; phylum Arthropoda; class Insecta; order Hymenoptera; family Vespidae; genus Polistes; species Polistes dominula. The sequence goes on along the minus strand of NW_028300925.1, from coordinate 494,319 downwards.
GCAACGATAACGATTGCGGGATCCGTGCCGATGACTTTCAGATGAAACGAACTTTTCCTTGCCTTCTTATTTTAACATACAATCTGATCTATCCGAGACATCGAATTGACTTATTTATTTTACATATACATTAATTTATTTTTTACAAGTAGAATCTTTTTTTGTAGATAATTACGTGGATCCAAATGACGAAATTATTTTTCTTTTGTTCAGAGAGTACTTGGTTGCTTACTTTGATCGAACCGTTGAGATAATAAAATAACTTACAGTATACAAGCAGGAAAAAAAGAAGTAAAAGGTTAAAAAAGAACTCGGTGGCACTCGAGCGATGCGTATTTCGCAAATTACGAACACGTCGGTTCGCGAAACACGTCTCTCGCTTACCGGGTGTACCTAAAAAGGCAAACACGGTTGGGACACGGTGGATCCCAAGGGGAAGACAAACGGGTTAACGAACCTTTACCTCGGAAGGTGGTACTCGGGATTCTTTGCGTGCTTCTCGCGTTGCCCGCGAACGGCGCATTTTTTTTCATTGGCTCCTCCTTCTCCTCCTCCTCCTCCTCCTCCTCCACTTTCTTCAAGCTATCGTAATTGTTTCCGTTCGCGATGTTGCACTGGCCTACAATATCGCTTGCTCGGCTTACACTTAATTAGAACGAAGGCGGGGTTAATAAATCACGGCGCGTAACATTTTCTGCATGCAATTAGCTCAGCTAATTAAGGATTACTTGCCGATACTTTGTCGAGTTAATTCGAGAAAAAAAGCCAATCGATTCTTCTTATTGTTTTACACTCGTAAAGATAGAAAGTGAGAGAGGAACTTTAAGCGAGGACAAAAGACAAGTCCTTTAATCAGAGCACCTGTGTGAACGAGATTATAATTTAATTAAGTCTCCAAGACGTTCACCACCTTACTCCTAAGATACTTTGTGAAAAGGGGCGTGGTAATCCTTCTACTCTCATCCCAAGTTCACGAGCTTTCGAAATGATTAATCGCTCTCTAGAGAAAGATACCAGAGTAATTAAATGCATATCTTGTCGTTGATAATAGTGCGTCATGTGCCATCTCGTGAAACCAGTTTGATCCATGATATTGTCGTTCCTTTTAAAAGGATTTTATCTTAGCAAATTGAGACTCAATTTTCTTGATATTGTTCGAAGGATTCGACTATGTCTGATCCAATTTTAATTGAAAAAAAAAAAAAAAAAAACAAGAAAACTAGCAATTTATTTATCGTCAAGTATGACTGATATCTTACGAAATGAATTCTATTTGATGATATTTTCTTCTTTATATACATACCATAGGTACAATACTTTCCTTGGCATGATTCTTTATACCCATTAACTATATGTGCTATAACCATAAATCCGCTTTAAGAACAGAGAGCCGACGCATCCAAAGCCATTTTATCTTCCTACGCGTCTACGAGAGAACTAGAGTACCAGTATGAAAAGAGGGATGTTAAGTCTATGACAAATTTTACTCTCCTCACTGAGTGAAGTCACGTTTCAACGTTTTGATTTGTAACTAAGATTTTAATAGCACGAACGACCAACGACTCTCACGTTTATGTTCTCCAATGTGAAACTCGCGTATGACGTTAGTTCAGTTTCCAAGGTATTAAACAACGATTCGTTTCATTTCAGTTTCGGATCTTCAGAAAAAAACGTTCGATCTAAATGAAATATTCATTTAAAGGATTTTTCTATCAACTTAATTTGGCTTAATTAAACAGAAGAGATAGAGTAAAGAAACGAAGACGATTGAATCAATCGTGCTGCCAGTGTTGCACTACCGTGCGTGGCAGTGGAAGTCTTATTTATTGGTTGTACCGTTGCAATCGTCGTATCCACATTCGCAAATATCTTAATTAACGCCTCCACTTGGTCAATCGTGAAAGATCCAGAGGCCAGATCTGGATGTATGTCGCTCGCCAAGAGAAATCGAAGCTACTGCGAGACCGAGAGTAATTTGTACTGCTGTAAGAGACAGCGTGAAATCGCTTGTTTACATTAACCTTCTCTCTCCGTATCTGACTGGTATTTCTCGCTAAGCCACGCCGTTTGAATTATACCTTTGCTAGAGTAATTTACGTTCAAACATCGATCACGTTTCGATTCGTCGTTGCTCGACGTTAAAATGATACATTTCAACTTATTTGACTATAGGTATATAATATTTCCTTAAGATTCTCTTCTAACTCTCGCTATCCTACTTTGCACGCAAGATTCCATGCAAATAAACTCCGTTATATGTGTTCCCTTCTATGAGAAAACACTGCGATTAGCTAATAAACGTTGTTGTCCTAGAAGAGGCTAGTTAGTCGCATCTTGGCACGGCATCGATCACGCCCCCTTTGCAAGTCCAGCTAGCTACGTTCACAAGATAATTCAATGGCCTCGCAAGCGTTTAATCATCGAGAAATCACAAACGAAACTCTCCCACCCTCTTCTTATTCTTATCTTTTTTTCTGTCCCTTTTCTTATGACCTCTTCCTTATTCTTCTTTTTTTTTTTCTTCCTCCTCTTCTTCTTCTCTTATTCGTTTGTCCACGAGCACGCGAGGAAAGAGACAGATGTGTTCGGTCTAGAGGATGAGTCTCTTCTCTAATGTATTCTAATGCTATGCCGCCCCGACAATGAGGCACAACTCATCCACCTACACCTATGGCATCTTAGTACCGAGGTCATCACAATGCTATCTCATCTTGCATTCTTCGACGAATTTACTAACATTCTATGAGAACTTCTTTTCCTCAATATAATTTCATTCGAGAAATAGAAATATTAAATGCAGGGTGAGTTTAAAGTTACTGCGTTATTCTAAAAATCAAAAGACCTTTTTCTCTTTGTATGTTTCCAAATTTAAATGAATACGAATTTGTATTCAACCCTACAGTTTGCATCTTGCGTCAGAGTTTGGTTCTCTTTTAGAAATACTTTAAAAAAAAGCAAGGACGAGTCTAGATGGTGGAAACTTTTGCGTTTACGGAGAAGAAAAAGAGAGAAAGAGATAGATTAGTTACGAAATTACTTAACACCGTAGCAACTCTCGTAACGATTTACGAGCCATAGCCGGTGCATCTGGTTCGAGTAGAGAAAAAATGGCCGGCATGCTTCTGCGTTTCGCAAACGACGTTCGAACGCCCAACCTTTTGAAAGTGACTGGGATATGTGCACGTGCTCTTCTTCCTAGTCTCCTACCTGCCTACGTGAATTAAGCGCGAGTGGTCTGAGATAAAGCGATACGTGTATTCTTACGAAACTAAAGTTACTCTCTCTCTCTCTCTCTCTCTCTCTCTTTCTTTCTTTTTATTTTTTCTGATCGAAGAGAGACGGCGTAGGTGTAGGTGAAAAGAGAGAAAGAGAGAGAGAGAGAGAGAGAGAGAGAGAGGGAGGAAGGGAGTGTAAAAGAAAGAAGAAAGTTCGAACGATGACTACACAACATATAACGCAGCTCGATGCATGGGTGTAAGTTCAAACGGCAAACTAAAACCAGAAATGCAAGGCTACGAAGAAAAGATGCAGGTTCATTCGAATAATATACATATAGGAGGAAGAATATTATAAATATGTTAACGCGTAGTAGTGTACTGTTCTTATTTTAGTTTCATTTCTATTATCCAGTAAAAGGTTATAGCTGTAAAAGTACCTATAATATATTTATTTTTAATAACTACTTGATTTTGATTTGTAATCATTGCGAGAAGAAAACTTTTATGGCTTAATTTCAAATTAAGAACTGTCATCTTTTAATTTACGATATATCTTGTTTACTGAAATAGAAAATGAAAGTATTAATGTTTAAACAAAAAAAAAAGGATAATACACAAAAGAATCAGGTATTTAAAGTCATAGCTTAGAATCATAAAATCATGTTACGCAAGGACGATTACGATACTCGACCACGATATGCTTCGTCATTGGTCCACAATACGACGACCATTGGTTAGAATCGTAAATGTTACGAATAGTTTCGCGTAACACGGATCCGTGATTGCGGTTGACGCGCAGCGGGTGGGTATCGTCCTCGATTTAACGTCGTTCTCCTACGATTTGCGTTTCTATCGAGTACTATGTGAGACGGACGTTAATCCTTTCTTTTTTATTGAAGAGAAAGAGAGAGAAAGAGAGAGAGAGAGAGAGAGAGAAAGACATGATTTCGTCGTCACGATTCAGAGAAGTCTACAACAGGTCCATTGACGCGCCATTATTTCGAACACGTTTTAAGAGTATACTGTGAATGTAATGTTCCATGCGTGTGTATGAAAGAGAGAAAGAGAGAGAACAAGAGAGAGAGAGAGAGAGAGAGAGAGATCTAGCGGTCGCTTTGTGGCATCGATAAACGGTTTATTGTGCCAACCATAGCGTGCTCGAACTTTGAACTTAGCTTTCCTTTACGCACGTTCGATCCTGACGCGGATAAAAAGGTATTACTTAGACGGACGACGTTCACCATGGGAGGCGTTCGTAAACAAATAATTACACGCTTGAATGTTCTAACCGTCTTCTCGAATATTCCAAATGGAAAGGGAGAATGGAATTTATGGTTGTCTCGAAGAAAAATAATTGAAAACGGCTATCAATCTGCGTTGAAAAAAAAAACCAATTGAAAACAACCTCGTTACGCGACCTCGTTTATTATATAATTATAAATTATATTATTCATAATTAAAAAAATGTTCCTATGAGAAAGGTAAAGACAGAAAAAAATATAATAGATAGGTTGTTTACGAGAAGTAAATCTACCGATGAAGAAATTTATCTAAATTGTGTGCACCGTGTATATAATATAATAAGAAGAGTCAGGGGATCGTTGTTAATCAGGCCCGTCAGTGTCCTCTCAGTTCCTCAGCTAAGTCAGCTGACTGAGTGACTGACTGACTGCTTGGTTGCTTGGTTGGTTGGCTGCCTACCTGCTTACCTGCCTCCTCTTCTTCGTCCCATCCTTCTCCATGACCTATACTATGGTAATTCGGCCTGAACGACCTCTTAGCTAACCTTTGATAATAACGGCGGCGCGAGTGAAAAGGCGGCATGTCGCGGAGGTGGTACCATAGCCGCGGGAGTGGCAACACAGCCAGATGAGCCTCAGGTGAGTCTCGGTTGAGGCATACAGGTGAACCAGGAACTCTCCTTGCCACCTCTGCCTTCGTGCCTCCTCCTCTTCTTCCTCCTCTTTTACCTTTTACGTTGGATCTCTCTTGTTTTCTCTATCTTCTTTCTATTCTAACATATACTTTCATCGAACATCATTCTCGACGTAATATCTATTATTTCCGGTTCGTCCTTCTACAATATTTGTCTCTTTATATTTAAATGAAAAATATATTGTTTTTAATGTATATGTGAATAACAAAATATATTACTTATTTTTTCCTAAATAAACTCTTGTATAGCGTATCGAAATTCGATTTTAAATAAAGAGTTGACTATTATCAAAAGAAAAAGAGAGAAAGGGAGAGAGAGAATCAGCGATTTCCTTGAAGCAATCTCGAACGACCCTTTCTCGCATCGACGTGCTCCTTCGACGAATCGATTTCTGCTACGAGTAGTATCCGGTACGCGTGTGTTCATCCGGGACTAACCCAAACACCTCCAGCACGAATTTTGAGGAACGCGGATGTCTTCTTTATAATGCCTCGAGGATGATTCTTGATTTTATAAATATATTTCTTTTTTTCTTGCGAAAGTGGCCGACATTTATCGTATTATTTTGTTATATTTATTATTAGCACTGGTATTAGGAATAAATCTCTCTCTTTTTCACTCTCTTTTCTTAAGAGGCAGCGAGGACGTTCGCCCAAAGACGATCGCTTCTTCTTCGGGAAGGATTAAATGTCGAGTTTACCGTACACGTGCATAAGTTTCACTCGGTCGTTGGAGGACGACGGAATCGAGAGTCGGTCGATCGGGTGCATAAGTGCGAGAGAGAGAGAAAGAAAGAAAGAAAGAAAGAAAGAGAGACAGATACAGAAGAAGAGGGATAGGGAGATAGGGAGAAGGGGAGAGAAAGAAAGAGAGAGAGAGAGAGAGAGAGAGAGGCTCGAGCCGGCGCTCGCTCGAGCTCGGGCTCTCATATACGATCTGGCACACTTCGTGCTGGCACACTCGGGGCACACGTACGCCGTAGCATCGCGCACGAGCTCGAAATTTACGGCACGCGAGCATACTCTTGGCACGGATGCAACGACGGAGGCCTACAAGTCTCGCGGCTTGACTCTCCTCCTCTCTTGTAAAGAAAGAGATGATCCAGCCGCTCCTTCCTTCTCAGCTGCTTACTGCTGCTTTGACTCCTCTTTTCCTCCTTCTCCTCCTCCTCCTCCTTCTCCTCCCCCAATGTTTGCGAGTGCATCTCTCCATCTTTTTAGTTGCGCAACAAACACACAGCTTGGAAGAGTAAGATCGAGAGATGGCTAGATAGATAGATAGAGAGAGAGAGGAGACCGATGTGCACCAGCTGCACCCAACTATTCTGACTCTTTCTATTTATCGGGTATATATAATACGCGTCTCCTTACCCTACATCTTTGCTTTCCCTCCCTTTTCTTATTTTTTTTTTTTTTACATTCCTGTTCTTTCCTAACTCTGTCTCGTTCTATTCCTTCGACGTTTCCCTCTTTCGCCTTTGATATTTCTTCCCTTTATTTGTTTTTTTTATTTTTCATTATTTTTCTATTAAAACCATACGTTTGCTGACGACACACCGAGGTGTACCGTTCTGATTTATGGGACACCCGGTTTGTCCACTCTCTTCCTTCCTTCGCGGTGCATTATCGCTTCTCCAAAGGCGGCTGCATAAATTCGGATTCCACGAAGAATTTCGCCTTACAGTTGAAACGACACGAACGACTACGACGACGAGGAGATACGAGATGTGGTGCCTACCTCTTTCTTTCTTTTTTACTTTCCTTTTTTCCATCGAACTTTTTCTTCTTTTTCTGCTTCCTCTACCTCTTCTCTTTCTTCGTTTTCCTACTTGCTCCAGGGAGCTACGGGCGCGTGAAGACGAACGTTAATTAATTTCGAGCCTCTCGGAAATGCGATGCAAGTAACGTTCGTGCATGCGTGCATGCGTCGTTTCGAACGTAAGTACCATGTGCACGAAACAAAGCTCTTGTGTACGCTTTGCCTTTACCAGCATTTAACCTTTTCAAAAGAGGAAATAAAGTCGCTGTTTTCCATTTGCCACGAGTTGTAATACTTTCGTTCGCGTTTTATTTCTTGATATTCACATTGACTTTTTTTTTCTCTCATTCCCCTTCTTTCGCGATAAAAGTGAACAAAAAATACTTTATACAGTATCCACACGTTTTAATAATAGTCTATTAGTAATTTCCTCGTTGGGTCAATAATAGATATGAACTTGTCGTACGTGGAATGCTAATGTTTTAGCTGAAGCGTAAAGTACTTTTAACGAAAGGGGAGTTTACCTCATATTGATCGATCAGGTAATGAGAATTATTGGACCGAAACGGATACAACGGTTCTGAGTGTATTATCTTAATCGGTACAGGCAAGCGTGAAATGATTATATTCCACGGATACAGCTGAGAATTTCGTACGATTTTGCAAACCGTGATCTTTGTCAGATTGACTTTAATTAACCATTGAGTATATTTTATAATAGGTACGTCTAATGACTTATTTAAGATGGAGAGAAAAAGAGATCAAAATTCGTCGTTTAAAAGACTTTACTTGAAAGATATCGCGAAAGGAAACTATACACTGAAGTAGTTACGATTTAGAAACGCTTCGAAGCGAGGCGACGTAATAGCGATGGTACTTAGGAAGCTCACGATTGAGCGATCTTCGTAAATCCTCCTAAGGAACTTTCACCGATGGCTAAGGAACGACGTATCCACGCACGAGAACAGAACATAACAGAACAGAACAGACGACGACGACGACGACGACGAAAAGAGAAAGAGAAAGAGAGAGCGTTAAAATTAACTTTGCACGGTTCGACCGAGTCGAGTTCTCTTCAGAGACGTTGCACGCGAGAATCTCATAAGATTCGGTAAAACAGCGCGTGGGTGCAAATAAAGAGTAAGAGAGAGAGAGAGAAACAGAAAAAGAAAAAAATAGAAAGAAAGAAAGAAGTATATTCGCTCGTGCTCGTTCGCAAGCAAGCTATTCCATAATTGGCTCTCATCTGGAGAAACACAATCCGATCGTTACCTATTCGTTATCCACAATCTCGCGGATCACCGTAGTTGGCAACAACGTGCTCATGGGGTAGACGCGTGCTGTGACATCCCTCGCATAACGAAGTAAATCAGTTGTGTCTGCGAGTTACCGGCGAACTCTCTTCTCCTGCTGTCGTTGATGTTGTTGTTTTTGTTTTTGTTGTTGTCGTCGTTGTTGTTGTTGTTGTTGTTGTTGTTGTCGTCGTCGTTGGTAGTGGTGATGGTCGTGCCGTGCCTCGAGATATGCCGAATGCTCAACGAAGAGGAGAAAGGAAAGAACGAAGAAAATCGAGAGGGGGAAATCGCAAGAGATAGAGAGTGAGAGAGAAAGAGAGAGAGAGAGGGAGAAAACTAAGGTCCCCCTTGCATGCGGAATCTTAGTATTCCTCTTGCGTCAAATGTTAACTCGTGCCACTAACTATGCCGCTCGCTCTACTCCACTCAACTCAACTCAACTCGACTCAACTCAACTCAACTCAACTCTACTTACTCTACTCTACTCTACTCTACTGTACTCTCTATTTCTCTCTTTTTCTATTTCTCTTTCGCTCTCATTCTCGTCGACGTCGTTCCTTACTTTTCCTTCTCCGGCTGCCGAGCGATATTATGGAAATTTAGATAGACCGCGATGTAGTAACGATCGACGTCTCGTATTTGTATCGAGACCGTTCCTCGGATAGAAGCTAATCATTATCGTGCTTCTGGATATATTTAGATCCGTCGATATCGTCGAGAACGAACTGTTTCGAGACGCGAGCAATGGCTCGTGTAGTATGCGTACGACAGGTTCTTACGCTTTTCTACGATCGACCGAATTATTCCTTTAGTAGTAGAAATCTAATAAGAGAAGTAACAATTATTATTATCTACAATTATCTAAAAAAAGTAAAAAATAAAAAAAAAATACAAAAATACAAAAAGGAATTCATTTTCTTTCTCGGATAGAAGAAAATCAAGAAAAATTATCCGATAGATTTAGCATCGAGATTTAGCTTGGAGAAGAATCTACAAACGTTTATCATGAAGACAGGACAGTAGGGAATTGGTATCGGTGAAATAACGGGGAAAAAAGGTATGGGAGAAAAGTAAGGACTTAGGATAGTTGGGTTATACATCGAGCTCGCTATTTGTCACCCGATCTAGTCTATCTACAAGCTGTATCGAGCTTATCGTAGTAGGTGCGCTGGTAAACGCGGCTGATGCTACAAAATGCTAACATAAGGAAAATGGTATAAGAGAAGGAGATGAGAGGGATGAAAGGGATGAGAGGGCCAGTTTTGCCGACGGTAGGAGATCTTATCGGTATGTCTCTTCTCTTTCCTTATTTCCTTCCTTCCTTCTTTCCTTCCTTCCTTCCTTCCGAAGTTCGCGTTATCCTTTGCTAGAAATAAATTCAATGCTGAATGGATGGGTATCGTGCCGACAAAGTGCAGTTCCTTCGTGTAACTGCAAATAGTTATACTCGTTAAATCACTTTTATGCGATCCTTTGTGTCTTGAGACAAACGACATTTACTTTACTACGTGTATAGATCAAAAAGTAATAATGCTGCATTTACCTATACGTATAAGATTTGATAGATCGATTATTCAATGTCGATGAAAAATCATACTTATTCACGTTCATATAGGCAAATGTTGGAAGAGAAAGAAATGTATTATGTACGTGTCTCCCGCGAGTGTCTTTTAAAGCGACGCGAAAAACAAACGTTAATAACGGGTTGGTCGCGCGAGCTCACTTTAGATGACGATATGCATGTATAAAATTTCCTAGCGGTTGACTCGGCGGGAGTCCAATTATGCATGTAAGCCGGTGCCATATTGCAATAGCGGCAATGAAACCCTAATGACGATCGCTGTCAACTCTATGAAGCTACGTCGAGTTTAAGATCGTAAAATTCAATCTTATGCTGAGACACGAGAGAATGATAGAGAAAGATTTTAAATGCAAGACAGATGTTTAGAATAATTGGAATGTTAGATGATGTTCTGTGTAATCAATATTTGCTTTGTCAAGGTAACGATAGATGATTTCAATTTTAAACTACGATAATTCTTTGTTCCAACGTTCGAACGATAAAAGAAAAATGAAATGAAATGAAATGATAAAAAATGGGCATAAGCGTAGTATATTTATACTAATAATAATAATAATAATAATAATAATAATAATAATAATAGCGAGGACGATAATGATCTTCATCAGACACGGTCTCGATCGTTCTCACGTTTTACACGATCTCTAAGCTTTTATTGCCTTCGTGGACTCGCTCATCGCGATCGACAAAGCGGCGCATATTTCCACGCAAAGAACGTGCACGCTTTTCCCACGTCCTGGCAAGTGTGTACCTGCGTTACTCTTGCACCCCATCGAGAAACTTTATCGAAGTCCTCCTCTCTCCCCCCTCACTCTCTCTCTCTCTCTTTTTCTTGTCTCCTTTTATCATTTTAGTTATCGCGATGGTAGAACGCGCCATAGCTAAAAATTTTTCACTATTTTCTCGAGTTCGATCGTCACCGGTTAAGATCTTATCGAAAGTCTAGCGTCGATGGTTCCTCGTCTTGTAAATTTACTAGGAAAAGATCGATATCCGTGTTCTCTGCCATAGCAGGGATGTCGTCCTGTAGTTTATAAGAGAGACGATCAGCTCGTCGATCGACGTGCCTCGTGTACGCGCTTTCTGGAAAAGCGCGGAAGAGACGATAACGGTAGATATGCTTCTTCACGGTGAAAGGTCGTCGACGACGAAGACGACGACGACGACGACGACGACGACGACGACGACGACGACGACGACGACGACGACGACGACGACGACGACTTGGCTTTACGTCAATTACATTGATATAGTGTCCACCAACCTCCCACCTTACTCTTTCTCTTTTTATCTTTCTTACACATATGCTTTCATTCTCTCTTCCTCTATCTCTTCCAACTGGCGTTAGAAGACTCCTCCTATAGTTCTTCCAGTAAGTTATTTTTCTCCGTACCTCTCTTCGTGGCATCACCTAGAGATCCTCATAACCTCGCAAAACTATAAATTGTCTTCTTGGAATGTCGCGATACTCCTCGCTTCTTCGTACTCGCTAACTTTTCTTTAGATCTTAGATGTTAAGTGGTAGCTTTGCTATATATCTTTTCATCTTCTATGATGTGCAAACTTAAAGATCGAAAGAGATAGTTCTTCTAACTATGATATTTTTCTCTCTTTCTCTCCATCGTGAAGAAAAATTATTTTTTTGAAGTAAAATAATATCTATATATATATATATATATATATAAGACGCAGACGGGAGAAAGCACGCGACGAACATAATCGGTTTACAAGCGCCAAAGGCATACAACGCAGTGTATTCCGCAAGAAACGTTCGACTCTGCGTGGCGCCCCATGCATCATATTCTTACGTCGATAACTCGCCGCGGTGTTTGCTCTGCTGGCATCGCAAGAAAAGCATTTCGCTACCGGCCGACAGCCCTTCCTGTCCGCGTAAGAAAACTTGATTAATAACGGAATAATAATACCTTCTCCATTCCTGGACACAATGTTGTAAATATCACCTTCCCCGAGATGTTGTTTTTATTCTTACTAGCCGTAACACGAGTTTCGCGCGTTATCGTAACACGTGTATCATTAGCCAATCGAGTTTTTAGATTCAAAGTCTTCTTTTTATTCTCATTCGATTAATAGAACTACAGTTGGTAGCACGTGGAACGTACCAGGATTAGAAAAGTATCGTTATCATCCTTACGATTACAATAGAATAATTGTAGTTATTTGAAATTGTTCTTATTTTTATTGATCCAACAAAAACGATTGACTACTAGTTCTAGTCTACATTTTCTTTTTAAACTTGGATCTATGTAAAGTACGTATAGTAGTCTCTCGTGGTCTTAGGATGATCACAATGCTTCGAACGATCGAATTTCTTTCCAAGCTCGTGACTGACTTCGGTGGCATTCGCAGCACTCCCTCTCGCGCATGTAAAATCGTGCACCGATCCGGTGTCTTCTGCCAGGTATTTGAGAATGCGCGTTGTTCCGTGCTGATTTATCGTTCTCCTTTACGTCTCCTATACTCTTCCCTGTCTTTTTCTTTCTTTCACTTTGCTACCTCATCCTCCCCCGTAATTCCATGCGAGCGTTCCGATTAAGCATGCTCGTTAAAGGTGGCGAACGCGTCACGCATTCGAGCACCGATTATGGTATGACGCGATTTCACGAGTCTCTCATTAGCAATGCGGTTAATTCGAAGGCAAAACGCGGAATGCCAGGAGTTCCACGAATCGCGCATCACGGTCGTGCTATCCTTTCTTAAAACCAATCGAAAAATCGAATTTCATTTCTCGAGCGTCCTTGCTTCATGATTTTTTGCAAAGACTCTTTCTGATTTCGTCATAAAATATACTATGGTTAGGTCTTTACAAAAGTTTCATCGCTGCGTAGAAATGACATTTTTACTATATCTCTTTTTCTACGAATAAGACAAAGATGTATGTATATACGTATAGATATGTGCATAATATATACTCGTATATTATGATAATGACATTATTCTGTTAATAACTTTTTCTCCAGTAATTCCGCAAGAAAATACATTTGGTAGACACTATATGCTATGCTAATTACACAGCACGGCTCGCTATGCAATTCCGCGGACTTCGACGCCTCGATCTACGGGAACTTAATTATAAGACGATCTCCAGAAGAAAAGAAAAGAAAATAAAAGAAAAGAGAAGAGAAGAGAAGAGAAAAGAAGAGAGGAGAGAAGAAGCGACGATAGACGAAGACGATGACAACGACTTGACGGTCTCAGCCAAGTAATTCTTCATTTCGCGCAAGAAATACAAATTTCTAGATGTGCAGCGGTGGTTGCCATAGCGCCAGCTAGGTAATTACGAAAAGAGACGGTTTATGTCTCCGGACACGGTCGATTCAACTTCGAAGGATCCGCGTAAACATCCCTGTGAGAAGACCACGAGAGGAAAAGGAGCAGAAAGTACGAGAGAAGAAGAATTACGCATCGCGTGAGTCTAGCGTCGTCTCTCCATCTTTTTCTTATTCTTCTTCTTCTTCTTCTTCTTCTTCTTCTTCTTACTCGAGATAGAAAAGGAAAGAAAGATCTCTTCTGTTTCTCTCTAACCCCTCGAGAAGTCCCATAACTCATGCTAGGTGTTTCCTCGGTAATGACCCACTCGTCTCTCGTCCGCGGGAGCTTTGGCTTCTCGTTTTACTCATCACGACGGCTACGGTGGCCCCTTGGCTAGCCGAAGGACGCTGTAGCAAAACGAATCAGAGATTCTTTCTCGTCTATCCTCTTTTTCTTTATCTTTTTCTTCTTCTTCTTCTTCTTCTTCTTCTTCAGTCTTCTCTTTTTCTTCTTCTTACTTTGATGTGTATTCTTCTCTCTCAAGCAGTAGATGCGTAATTATCGCCGTAAGGAATTCCGCATAGAAATCGTCGTGAGAAAGGCTAGGATACCTCCCTTCCTTCTTGCCTCCCTCTCTTATTCTCTTTCTCTCTTTCTCTCTCTCTCTCTCTCTCTCTCTTTCTGTCTCTTCCGTTATTCGAATCTCTTCTATTTGCAAATACATAATCGGTTAGTTCGAATACTCATCGATCTTATATTATCAAAGATCGCGGAGATCGAGAAAAAAATATCGTAAAGACGGAAATGGAAAGATTCCAATAGTACCGGGCTGCCATTTAACAGCACGTCTCGATATGTAAATCTATGTGAAGGTCGTAGTGGAGAAGACAACGAAGCTGTTTTCTTCAGTTTGGATCGGATGGAATGTCCGGTTAACGGTACGACGTACGCACGATGCCGGACGCATCCTGCTTGATCAGAAAATTCAACGTGGGGTCAGGACGTTTCGCGGAATGTCAGCACCTTCTTTCTCCCTCTTCTCTTTCTTCCTCTCCTTCTTCCTCTCTTTTCTACGATTATGTCGCGCCGTAGGTGAATCCTTATCTGAGCAGAATCGACGGTCATGGGGTTAAGCGTATTGCTGGAAATAGAGACTCTGAACATGAGTGTGACCAAGAGAAAGAGTAAGAAAGAAGGAAAGAAAGAAGGATAGAAAGAATGAAGAAAAGAAGAGAGGAGAGGAGAGGAGAAGAGACGTTGAAGATTACGCGCGAAGATACGGCTGCCTAGACGGCGAAATTCAAATGAGCCGCGGTACTGAATCGAAGGAGAAGTTGGCGCTGGATCAGTTACACCGCGTTTGGTATCTGATGCTGGAAACTGGAACCATAGGACGAGGCTGTCGGTAACGTCTCGCTGTAACCAAGTGTGTAACGCGCGTGTCGTTTGTTTTATAAGCCAAGTCGGAGTTACAATAGTTGTCTACTCACCCTCTTTTGCCTTTTTATCAAGTCTTTCAAACCGGTTCCCAACGAACGTACGAACCGACCAACGAACGAACGAACGAACAAACGAACGAAAGAACCAACAAACGACACTTGGCCTCTCTTCAACAGGAAGAAACTTTCTTTGACTCGCGAGTCTGTTTAAAACTTCCTCGAAATAGCTGTGATACGAACTATTGAAGAAAACGATCGACCGATCTTCTCTCTTGATCTTGATGATGTCTTCACGGAGAATAAGTAAAAGGAGAAATCACTTTGGTAAACCGTATTTTACCTATACGATTATTTGCGCAATAGACGAGTTTACTGTACGTGCTAGATTGAAACGTTAACCCTTAATTAGCGGCAAACTCTAAGAAGCGACCTCAACGATCGCGTACGTCAATATAAGCCGTTAACTATGTTATAATCATTTCTCGATTATCATCGCTGATGTTCCACCTACGTATTTCGTCATGATTTCATTCAATCGATTAACTTTTTTATTTCTTTCTTTTCAATCTTTTTTTTTATTTATCTCTTCTTTTAAAAAGACCCATTTAACGGATGTCTCTTAATACGGATTTAAGAATACATATTATCGAATTGAAACTATAAAGAACGAATTTACTCGTGCCGTTATTTTAAATGCAAAGATTCCCAAGATTAGCTGAATATCACGAAACACCGTGTTCTTTTTTTTCTTCTCAGATGTACTCAGATAAAATAGTGCGAGGTTATCTGTGTGATAGAACGTGAGGATGCGCTCGATGTACATAAATATATATAAGAAAGTATACGTGCAATTTCGAAGTTCTCTTAGCAAGCACGAACTTGATACCGTAATGGTCCTTCCTATTAAGACATTAAGAAATATCGACATTCGTAATTCTAACGTACGAATCATCTGCTCTTTTGCGAGATGCAAAGTATCTTTTTCTTCCTTTTTCCACTCTGTCTACATATATATTACATGTATTTATCTATCGACGCTTTTGCTCGCTCTATAACGAAGTTATTTACGACGATCGTGGATTTCGATTAGATTTATATCCATCGATCGAGCCGAGATTTACGTTAGGAAAGAAACGCTCACGGTTAAACTTGGAGAATCTTATTTGTTTAGCGAGTATTATACAAAGTCTGTAATATGAATGAGAGATGAGGCAAGGACGAATATCAACGAGGACGCCCACGTTTAGAAAATTTCATTTCATCTAACTTAACGTCGAATTCCTAACTGCATCGATGGAAAGAAACAAAAAAAAAACAAAAACAACCAAAGTTATACAGCATTTCCTAGATAAATCGAATATTGTTAACGAGTAGGAAGTTTAAATTAGATACCATCCATCCAAGCTGTACGTAGAAGTTAGTTTGATTAGTCTCTTGGTATATCTACGGATAATACCGAATAAAACACGGCGATTGGCGGGGATCCAATCGAGGAAACGTAGCACGTGTAGTAGAAAAGACTTTGCTATCCAGGATTTACTTTACAGGTGGTGCCGCGTGACCCCTCCACGTACGTTTAACTTAACTCGTCTCTCTTCCTCTTCTGAAACTAGAAAGAAACGGAAAGAAAAATACAGTAAACATAGAAATACAAACACGCAAACGTACTCGGCTTAACTCACACATCCTTGGATCTATCGATTCGTTCTTTCTCGTGCACCTTCTCATTTTCACCTTTCTCTCTCTCTCTCTCTCTCTCTCTCTCTCTCTCTCCCTGTTTATCTTTCTCTCCTTCTGTCCTTTTTCCTCTCATGAAAATATCGCGAATGGTGGTAGAGATGGTAAACAGAACTGAGAGAAAGGGAAGAACGCTGGAACGGGTCCGAAGTCATCGAGGAGGAGACCGTTTCATGCCACCCCCACCTAGAACAGAGAGAGAGGCTATTTTACCGCTAGTCCAAGGCAAGATAGGATGACCTACTTTGACAGGCTCCTCCTAAGGAGAGGGGCATCCAGTGCGGCGTTGATTTCTAATCGGAAAAGTCGCTCCGTTGGCTCGTCGACCTAACCGGCCAATCCGCAGCCGTCCGCTGCCTCACCTTCTTCTCGCTTTGCATCGACCACTCTACGCGAAAAAGAGATCCGTCCAATCCGGGAGCATCCGATTCTCCTGCTACTCTTACCCCATTTGCATACACCTAACGTCTACATTTTCATCGATTTTATTTATTTTTCCTTACAAATAATATTTATTTTTTATAAACAACGATCAAATATTATTTAAAAAATTATTTTTTTCTTTATCATGATTTACATTTTACTTGTTTTTTTTTCTTTTCTAACATTGGATTTACCAATCTGTTAAAATCATTGATTTATGAAGATCCTTTTTATAATACTTTTAATTTTCATATAAAAGATCGAGATATTAAGTCTTTTGTGTTTTTAAATCAAAATTTTTGACACGATTAGAACGTTATACTTAAAGTAACAATTAAGAGATCGTGTGTTTCTAAAAGCCGAGATTTACCTTCCGGACAGGTCCGTGGGAAACGATGCACTGGTGCCAAGATGGTAGAACAACCTCGGACCCGCTCGAATAACCGTTGTACGTCGTTAAAGACGCGTCATTAAGGTTAAACGCTCTCGGGAAGAGAATTAGTCGATTTTACTATACCTATTTACTCCAGCTTATGTTGAGAAGAAAGGAGAGAGAGGAAAAGAGAGATAGAGAGAAAGAGAGCAAGAGATTCTTGTTTGATGCAAAGTAACGAATTAATGTAGGGACTGTTGACATATTATAAGCTATGTTCTTTTGCTATGCCACATTTAAAATGAATTTTAAATTAATCTATTATTAGTTAAAATCATTTTCTCGAAGAGACACACGAACTCTCTGATTACATTCTTAGTTAGTCATATAATATTATCGCGAATAAAATAACATTAACATTTTAACGAGCAAATATTTCTTTTTACTATTATTATTTCAATTTTCTTCTGCATAAATATTCTTAACTTTCTACGATAAAATATCTCATATGATTGAATTTAAATCTAATTCTTAATTAATTCTCCGCAGTAGGTTCGTATATGTACGTGTAATAACGTGTACATACCGCGTCGATGTATGAAACCGCGAATTCAATCGACATCTAATTACGAGCGAACGATAATATTTCTTCGGGGCAACTTAAAGTCCAAAGCATTGCGTAGTCGAGAATAAGAAGAAGGAAGAAGAAGACGAAGACGAAGACGAAGACGAAGACGAAGAAGAAGACGTAAAAGAAGAAGAAGAAGAAGAAGAAGAAGAAGAAGAAGAAATAGAATCGATAATAATTTAACCGAGTCTCTCGCGCTTGTGCAATCGTCCATTGGGGTTGCGCGCGTTGGCGCGCGCGCGCTCTCGCGCATGGTATCATTCGTCGAAGGATCGAGCATTCAGGACCTCGAGCATTAATCTTTCCTCTCTTTCTCGGTTATTCCGATCGAACGTTTCGGACGAGTAGACAGGGTACTCCATGACGGGAAATGTCGAGGTCCTCGTCTGCTGGGAATGAGTTTGCTGGTTTCCTCCCACAAGACAACTATCTCTCTCTTTCTGTCTCTCTTTCTTTCTTTCTTCCTTCTTTTCTGGCTTCCATCTTCTTTCTTATTTCATCTCTCTCGATCTTACACCGTTCTTCTTTTGGCTTCTTCGGTCGGCTTGTCAGGAGCTCGCGACTATTGTTTTACCTACGGCGAATCCTCGTTGCGGCAATTCCCTCTTCTTAACGTCACGATCTTTCTTAGATGAACAGAAGACTAGGACCCTGGACACGAGTTTAAACGCCGGACCGGCATTTAGAATCTAAAAATGATAATTTGTAAGGAAAAAATTTCACTGACTTTCCATATCTTCATCATAATCTTGCTTATACTCTCTCTAAAGTATTCATCAACTCTATCTACGTTTAAACGAATTATTAAAGTAGTCCGTGAAACGTAAGAGTAGATGGTTAATGATGATTGGCTCCTGTCATTGGCATACAATTATCGCAAAGTGTTTTGACGTTTGCTAGAAGAGAAGCATCGGCCTAATGGGCTGGCAAGCATTTGATGAGAGCCGTGCCGGTTGCAGGGTGCGATGATAAGCAAGAGATAACATGAAAAGAGAGAAAGAAAGATAGAGAGAGATGAGAACGGTCGGCTGGTTGGTTGGCTGCTTGGCTGGCTTCAGGCGAGGCGCGAGTTTGCACGACGAGCGTGCGAGCTTCGTGTATCATCGTGAATAGGGAGCAATCAGATATCATTAGCCTTTTTACCGAGGCCGTTGTAGTACCGCAAGGCCGTCCGAGACTTTCCCACGATCCTTTGCAGGTGCATCGATTTCTTATCGATCGTCCCTTTGATGTCTCGTCGATCATTCCTTACCTAAATCAAAATATTTTTTTCTTCTTCTGACTTTGACGACTTCGATGTTTTATGAAAACGATAAAATTATATTATACATATTAAAAAAGTAATAATATATTCGCAAATCTATCACTTTTTATGATGATATTAATGAAAGTAGAAATGATTCGATTAATGTTTCGTATATATATATATAAGAATTTATGACTCGAATATTAAATTCCATGTTCACGATTTTCTCGTATTTTCCAAAGAGGGAAGATAAGAAAGTAAGAAGAGATATGCTATAGATCGTTATTTATGATCTTTTAGGTGGGAAAATAGTTGGTGCGTCGCGGTGCGTGTCGCCTCGCTTTCGCGATGATATATGACGCTTATGTTAGAACCGAGTCTTCCTTAAATGCCCGGTAAATAACGCGAGTCGTCGTCGTCTACCGGGTAAAAGCGTCGATTTCCTTCAGATGGCTAATAAGAAAATTACCAACATACTCGACACTACTCCTTTTTTTACTGTCATCGCATAAAACGACATACGACGAAGTTTGAAGTAAACTTAGTTCTCCTCTTTCTTATCTTAAAAAGAAACAACAAGATGTTATGTCGCGTCAGCATACTACTCGATCGTTTTCTCCTAATGGTCAATGCGATGATTTTTGCTCCAACGAAAGATTATTTTTTAGTTGAACATTTACGAAAGGGGGGGGGGGGGCTTGAAACGATGTTCTATCTTAAAATAGAAACAAATAACATATCGTTTCAGTTTATTATCCTGTATTGTAAAAATAGAAAAAAGTACAAATTTAATTATAAGTTTATCACGATCATGGAAATAAATTCATCTAAAAAGTTTCCTACGATACCAAATCCCATAAGAGATAATGGAAACCTTAGGATAAATAATTATAAAATAGTAGTATTAAAAATAAATATCTCTTGAAGAAGTAAATTCCGGTGGATACGTTCGGTCTTCTTACGGTGTCTTTTACGGTCGTTTACGTTCGGTCTCACGATCGAAAACGGGGAAGAAAGTTAGAGGAGAGTATACACCGATTCGAGCGTAGATTTAACACCTAGATCGAGGAGTCCTCGGTATCGGGAGTCGCGCCATGGTATCGCACGCTTGTGCAGGTAACGAGTTTCAAATGAGATTCCGATGTTTTGTCCCGGTCTCTCGTTGGGTATCGCGTTTAACAGCGATAACGAGGAAATCCCCGCGTCGGAACGAGTCACGACGCTCAAGCTAGAACCATGGAGGGAACTTCGAAGCATGGAAAAGGGCTGGCCCAGTCTTATGTGTGAGAGAAAGAAACATCGTCCACTCTCTTCTACTTGCACAACACACATATACACACAAACATAAGTACATACACAAGACATAGGATTATACTTATAAGGATGTATGCGTGTACTCGATGCCACGTTTTCTCTAATTCTCCATGATTGATGGCGATTGGTGAATTTTTGTTTTCCCGTTGGACAGAAGAACGGAGTGGCAGGTGATTACCGTCGGTAGGCTGGTCTCTCGTTGCACTTCGGTACAACTCGGTACAGCTCGGGGTGCCTCTCTTGGATCTCCATTTAACTTTGAAGGAAGTATTTCTCTATCTCTCTTTCTGTTTGAGCGAGCTTGCACGTAGACGCCGGCGGGCCCGCGTGTATACGCATCGTTGAGACGATATAACGACCGCCGAGTGATCGTTAAAGGCGAAGAAAAAGATCGGGGAAGGGAGGAAGATATTCGATAATGACCAACGATCGCGTAAAACATCCTCCACCTTCTCCTTTTCCTCCTTCACCTCTTCCTCCTCCTCCTCCTCCTCCTCCTCCTCCTCCACAACCTCTTCCTTCTCTTTCTAACTCGACTCGATCCGGATTGAGTTGTCCACGTGGAAAGCAAAGCAACTTGGAGGGAAGACAGGGAGAGAACTCCTGCTTGTCTCAGCTTAATTTCATCGCTTAATTTTGTCTTCCCATCTTCTTCTTCTTCTTCTTCTTCTTCTTCTTTTTCTTCTTGTCACAGAGATACTCTGTCTTTGTAAGTTTTAAAGATATAGATTAGCGGTTAGCACAGAGTATGTCGTCTTTCATAGATAAATAGATAATAATCATTGTTCGAAACGAACGTACTTGGACACGAAAGGGTTGTAAATTTTATTCACCGTCTTAATAAAATCTATCTTTACCGATCGGTTGCATCTAATTTATTATCCGAACTTTGCAAAGCTACCAACCAAAACGAGTATTCCCATAATCCGGTTTCCATCGTATATTATTCTATTACGTTTCGCTTGTTTTCGTACAACCGATTAATATTTCATCCTGCTTACGTTTATAGATCGTTAAAGAACGCTTTAGTGGATATACTCTAGTCGATAGAGAGAGTAAAGAGAAAGAGAGAGAGAGAGAGAGAGAGAGAGAGAGAGGGAAAGAGAAGGAAGAAGAATGATGGCAAATCAGTATACTTTCGTTTTACTAAACTACATGAAAAAAAAAGTACATGTAGTATATGAGGCTAATTTTCTCGTTAGAAACAATTTCACTTACAAACGGTCGATCACCGTTAACCATACTCAAAGTTCATCGTACTTTCCATCATAAAATTACTCCAATATTCTATAATACATACTATGTGATCTTCTATATCGACGTCTTTTTTCTCATAATAAAAATAGTTTGGAAGAATCGATTGGGGATGCCTTTATCGATGTATAAAGTCTGATCGAACATATCCATGTAAAATATTATACATATAGCTACTAATTAATCTATCTAAATGTATATTCTAACAGAATCCGTCTATCTTAACAGAATTAAAATTGTAAAAATGTGTAACCCCTTGACTCGGATGGTAGGCAGCTTATTTTGCTGTTGCTCGTGCAAGAGAAGTCGCTCTTAATTGCACTGATATACGATTCACCGTGGACTCCAAGAGCTATTTCACTTCGACCTAGCCGTTAACGTTACGCAGCGTTGCGATGCGGGGCCGTAAATTACTCGTACGCGATTCCATCCCGCAGGAGTGAGTTTCCCTTCTCGACTGCCCGGAAGGAAAGCAAAGCTTTCTGTGCCCTATGAAAGAAAAAAAAAATTGCCTCGCTAGTTCGATAGAATCTTTTCTCTTTTTTTTTTTTTTTATATTTCTTATATGATTTTTCTTCAACGTTCCTCTTATCATTTATTCACTTTCACCTATGCCAGGTCAGATTTGACCTAGGACAAATCCTTAAAAGTCTTTTTTTTTGTTTTCTATCTTCCTTTACTTAATTACCATTAGTCGCATATCTCTTGTTTATAAATTCATTGTTACGTATATGGAAGATTTTAAAAAACGATTTTATTTGAAATCATGCCGAAGAGAAATCTAGCGAGTTAGAGTTCGTTCAATTCGACGCACGTGCCACGACTCTAAACGTTTATTGTAAATCTATCTATAAGTAAGTTAGAAAATGATTAAGATTAACCGACGATAATTAAAATCGTGTACGGTTGTGTTTCAATCTTGAGAAAAGAAAAACGATCGTTATTTCGATAGATGCTTTCTAACTCGTCGCTGTTGTCAAGAGGAACACGACTATTCGATTAATTTGTAATTCTATCCGCGTTCTATCCTGGGAACATCGAACGACTTACGACGAAAACTTACGCACGTACCGAATTTTTTATTTTTTATTTTATTCTCTCTTTCTCTTTATCTCTCTTTCTCTCTTTCTCTCTTTCTCTTTCTCCGGCTCTTTAGAAACGGAATCGTTGTGAAATCTTTAGATGAGAAAGGAAGATTGCGTTTATTACGTTATTCGATGGAATCCTCGGGTGAATAAGTCGAAGCGTTATATATGGGTTTTGTTCGCGTTTACCGGACCGTTCCGATCACGTTTACCGATCAAGATTCGTTCTTGGTAAATTGCTGCGAGATATATCCACGTGCTATTGATCATTTTTTATAAAAGTCATTAGTTTATTACATCACTCGCATCTCGTCTACTCATGAGAAGACGTATAAAAAGAAAAGGCGAAAGAAAAAGGGAAAGAAAAAAAAAAAAGAAAAAACAAAAAAAGAAACGTTTCTTTATGATAAATAGTATATCCGTCTAACATAAGACGAGATTACCGATTAATTACCGATAGAGAGACGACGTAAAGTAGGTGTGTGCAACCTTTTGCAAGCCGATAACGTGCCTATATAATAATCGCGGTTCTGTGTCTTGTTGCATCGTATGCGTCATATCGAATACGCTCGAAGCATAGATCGCGACTTTATCGTACAAATCGTCGATGGAAAATAAATTACGATTTGATTTTCTTTCTAAGTAAGCGAATTTATCGACTCATTGATTTATTTCTATTACTACAGATAGTATTAGTAATTTAGCCATCGGCAATGAGAAGTGCAAGGTCGTTCGAGATCTCCGTGTAAATGATTGCAAAAAAGAAAAACAAAAAAAGGAAAACGAAAGAGAAACCAAAAAACAGAAGAGATAAAAAAAAAGAAAACAAACGTTGATAACTTCATTGGTAATTAATTAAAGACTATTAAGCGAAATAATAGTAGAAGAAGCGTTTATCGATATAGGGGAAATTAATCGATTGTAAATTAATCGACTTTCCTCATCTATTATAACGTCAATGCAATTACACGCTAATTAAAAGCGTGATAATCATGGATACGGTCTTCTATGCTGCGTAAGGGCGTGAACCGGTAATTGCTATTCCACTGTCCGGACAGTGTAAAAGTATCAAAGACAATGGATACGAACTAACCTCGAGATCTTAACAGACCGAGCTATGCAATCACGTAAATGAGATTACGTAGGAACACCGGAATATAGTTAGGAGATATCACGTACTTTGCTACTAACGTAAGATAAGTTTAACCAGAAGTTCTCTGTTTCCTACCAACTATATAAACTAAGAGAAATTGAAATAGTAAGAGAGAAAAGGGACGAGAAAGAGATTTTCTATCTTTTTTTTCTATTTCGTTGCTTTAACGTCATTCTCGTAGAAAATTTGCATCCGGAAGAAAGATTTGAAGTTTCAGTATGAATGACTAATGCGTGAAAATTGAAGGTTCTTTCGAGGAAACGTTCCACTTAAAGAGGCGTGTGTATCGACATCAACGTTCGTTTGAAGCACCTTTTATATATTCCGGAAGCTTTTAGATACTTTTAGTGTAGTCGTTAAATTTACGATATATCCATAAAATTCTACTCCTCTCAAAAATGGTAAAAAATCGGACTGAACGACGCGGCAAAAGGGTTTTAATTTATTTAAAAACGACTTCGTAAGCTTCCCAATGCGAATAGAAAAGATTAAAAGATAAGGAAGAAAAGAAAAGAGTTGTGCATCTTTCGACTACGAGTAATAGACAATTTAGAGAAATACTTTTCCTACCTCTTTTGAACTTAACTTTTAAGCGATTTTGATTTCCTGAAGAACAGTAATTCCCGTTGTAACAAGATCTTAAAAATTAAAAAAAAATTAAAAAAAAATTAAAAGAAAAATTAAAAAAGATTTCAAATAAGATACGAGCTTTGGTAGTAATGTTATGCGCTGCTGCACCATATATGCGAATTTAACTGCTGTGCTTCTTGCACGTAATACAGTGGCGCGGCGTTAATTAGTACTCTTAGGAAAATCTACGTATGTTGGAATGAAGTGTGCGGTACCATGTTCATTATACATTTAATACTAACGCAAGAGCTAACCTTTCTTTCTTTCTTTTTTCTTTTTTTTTTTCTTTCTTTCTTTCCTTCTTTTTTTACCAGAGGCAAATTGTTGTAGGCCGTAAATGACTTTATATCCGATTTAATTGCCCGCAAGCTTCGTCCTTTTTTTCTTTCCTCTTTCACTATCTTTTCTTCCTTATATATCTCGCGTGTGCTTCCTACATACTGGTCGTCCCTTTAAATGACCGCTCGTAATCTATTCGATCTTATCGAATTACATTGCTAGGGAGAATTGTAAGAGTCCGACCACCGAGCTAGAGTCGTTCTTCTCTTTTACGCGTGGTCTGTCTAAAAATCGAAAGACAAATTTTTACCATATAAATAAGAGAAGATGTAATTGAAAAAGAGGAAATTCCGCGAATTTTCTTAGATAAGAAATACAATGAGAGAAAATAAGTTAGCTTATCAATTGTTCGTTCAACGATATTTCAAATAGACACGTTAACGTTAGACCTCGACCATAAGCCTAAGGATTTGAAACAGTATATGGGAGAACACAACGGCAAAGACGGCTATGATGATCCTTTAGAGCTTGTAGCATACCCTGTAACCTCGTCCATGTAGACTCCGCGGTTGTACCTGTCTCTCTATCTCTTTCTCTCTTTAGCCACACACCACATCGGTGGTGTGTGCTTGCAATGTGCTGCTGGCTGCTGCTGCTTCTGCTGCCTGCAAAGCGACCTACCGTTATGCGGTTAACGAGCTACCACCGCTATGCACCGACCACACGGTATATCCATTGCGCATGCACGAAATGTAAACGTGGGAACCGGAATTGGTAGCTGCCTAGAGGAGGAACAGAGAAAGAGAGGGAGTAAGTCTAGAGGGACCTCGAAGGTGCACGTCGAGACCTAACGTCTGAGAAGCTGAAGCTTTCGAATAGTAGTGCTCCTCTTCCTCCTTCTCTTTCTTTTCTTCTTCTTCTTCTTCTTCTTCTTCTTGATCTAATAAAAAGAAAAATTACTCTAGATCTTTCAAAGATTGGTATCTCTTCAATTTGATTGTCCTTCCTAAATAAATGATTTTTTTTTCTTTTTTATTTCAGGTGAGTTTCCAACAAGTAGGAGTTACCTTTCTTCTTTTCTCATGGTTTTGGTAAGTAGTAGACACTCTCTTTTGTAACCTGAAACAAAAGGAATATGTGTGTGAAAAGTCTTTGGAAGAAAAGAACAATTTATCTAAAGTATTCGAGGTCACTCTATCTGTTTCTTTGTCTTTAAAGATAGTCTTGAGAAAGGATTGAAAAAGTACAGGTGCAGTTGTACTGTTTTCTGTGTATATCCTTTCGCTGGAGTCGAATCATCGCACGAATCCTTGTTAAGGATTTATCGGTGACCTCGGTTCTTCCTATCTCTCTTTCTTTCTTTTTTTGTTAGATCTTACAAAGAAGAACGAATCGTATCCTCCGTGGATTCGCCTTGAACCAATCCCTGCATCTGCCCTTTCCTTGTCGTCTATTTTTATCTGAGTAAATTTTACTTTGGAATGAGCAAATCGATATTTATCCCCTATAGAATAGTTTGTTATACAAAGTATGACTATAGGGTAGAGAAATTCCTGTAACTGTAGGGGAGTGTTATCATCGATATCTGCGGTACACAATATTTTATTATAAAAATCATTGAACGAATGAATCGAATGAAAAGATTACAATCGTAGGTAGGTTCAGATGATTACACCTTGCATTCGCTACGTCATAGGTATTCCACTAGGAATTATATCTTACATATATTTTCCTTGCTAAGGTATCATCATCAATATCATCAATATTATCATCATCATTATGATCATCATCATCATCATCATCATCATCGTGAAGAAGAATCTCGATATAAGTTAGATCTCGGCTGTCCTTTTCGCGGATTTATCTTTTCGATATATCGATCGCTTTGAGAAGACGTGTCACGGACGAGTTAACGTTCAAGAATGGTCTTGAAAAGTCTAGGAAGGTTCGCTTTGATTCGACAGAAAAGCTAGCTATATTTGTAATACGTATTCGTTAAAGGATCGAAGATACCGTCTAGAAGGACTCAAGAGCATGGTTTTCTTTAGATGAAAAAAGTCTGGCAATCGTTTAGCTTTTACCTCATCTCGAAACAATTGCTCTTTCGTTTGCTTTACTTTGAAATTGGATGGAATAGAACGTAAACGGTCGCGGGACAAGAAGCATGATCCGTCTATACTACGAAGACTTACAGATAATGTCATAATAATTCACCGATATGGCGATCTATCGACAAAGAGTCGCTCTCCTGTCGTTATTTTTCTCATCGATTCGATTCGATAAAAAACCTGCAGAATTCTACCTCTTGTCTTCTCTCCCAACTCGATCTTCTTCACGGTTGTCGTCGCCGTCGTCGTCGACGGTTGTCCTCCTCCTTCTCCTCCTCCTCCTCCTTTTCTTTCTCCTCTGCCCCTTCGTCTTCATCGTCTTAGATTCGCACAACTCGCGCGAGCGCATCATCCAGAGCTATCTTTCATCGTTCCAACTTAAACGATAGAGTCTACCGACTGGACGATCTTCTCTTGTCACTGGTTTCCAACTCGGACAACCTGTTTACGCGACGAACGATCTATTCGAGATCGGTTGATCAATGTAATTTCGCTATTAGCGATATACCGAACGTGACCAGGACGATTAGTATCACTTATTTAGTAGTACTTACTCTACTCGCAAAGTACTGCCGAACGTCGATAAATAAAGTATACTAATTCTTACCATTAGTTAAAATGTTTCTGTCTCTTTCTTTGCCATTATCATTGATTAAGAGAACCGAACATTTATAAGAAAAAATATATTTATCTAACACTATTCTTATCGATTGCTATACTCGTCAAATTTCATTAGTATGAATGACGATTGATCAAGATGAATGATGAACTTGGAAGTTGATGATGGTCTCTCGTTAAAATCATGGAACAATTGTATACTACCTACGCTATCTCCTATTCCGTGACTTTGCTATCAATATTAATTAAAAATCGATGACTTACGAACACGAGAATCCCTCGCAATGATCACTATTTACTACTTATGTCATCTCCATTACCTCTGACCAAACCGTTAGAGAAAAATCCCTTATAATGCATACCTCGGGATCGTACGTTCTACGACCTTTGAACTTTACCTTAACCCTTTCTAAGCGTAAACGTCAATACTTCGTGGAGATCTTCACGAGCCTGGCTTCGCCAATGTATTAGGGTAATTGCGGATCCCTACAAAGCAAGGTCAATGATATTCTCTCTTTCTCATTTCTTTACAAGAATAATAAGAATTTTTATTTTTTCTATCTCGAAGAAAGTAATCACATTTCGATTACGAAACAATTTTTTCAGAAATCTCTGTACGAAATTTCGAATCTTAAGAAATATTACAGAAACAATTACTTTTGTTGTCAAATAAATAAAATAACAAAAATAAAAGTTTACAAGTAAAAATATCAATAAAATCTAACTCTACAATCATCTTAATTATTTTATCGAATAAGATAGCTTCGTGTAACGGGCATATATACAAAGATCGGAGAGGGGAAAAGAGAAAAAAAAAGAAAAAGAAAAGAAAAAGAAAAGAAAACAATGGATGCTTTCGAGTATAGAGAAGTTTAGCATGTTTTTCGAGGCACGAGCGCGTCAGACGCGTTGATTTCGCGACCTTGTAATCGATGTATCGCGGTAATTGCCGATACGTATAGTTTGGAGAAAAGAGCGGTACATCGCACGCAGAGGTAAGAAGAGAGAGAAATAGAAAAAGAGAAAAAGAGAGAGATAGAGAGAGAGAGAGAGAGAGAGAGAGAGAGAAGTAACCGGCCCTTGGAGATGTTGATTTGCCGCAACGCCGTACCGGAACGACCGTACAAGCCACCGCGTGGGAGAGCACGCGGCCCGAGTAGTCTCGACTTTGTTGCTGCTGCTGTTGCTCCTTCTTCTTCTTCTTCTTCTTCTTCTTCTGCTTCTTCTTCTTGTTCTTCTTCTTCTGCTCCTCTCATCCACGATCTCCTCTTCGCCTCTCATCTATGGGAACGAACCTACCGAAGAGATCCTTCCTCGTGCTAACGCCGCAATATATTGCCATTTGTTCTGCCCGCTATAAGGCAATATGTTTGTCAGTATCGCGGAATCGAACTCGAACCCTCGAACTCTCGAAACGAAGTGAGTCGATCTTGACCGTTATTTCGCTCCTACGTAAATATATATACAGTGCATATGGACTTGGACGCTTCTCTTCTCTTTCTTATGTTACTCTTTATATCTATCGTATATATTCTCTACTAACGCTAACATAAGATCGAAGGATATCGATCGAACTCAACGATCGACTCTCTTTCTCTTTTTCTTTTTCTATTTTTTAATCTTCTTCTTCTTCTTCCTCCTTCTCCTCCTCCTTCTCCTCCTCCTTCTCATCTTACTTCTCCAAATCCTTTCTCCCTATCCATCTGTTTCACACGTAACATCTCTGATTCTCTGAATCCTTGTATGTATATATCTAAGAAATCATTCTTTCTTCTTTCAAGTTGATAAAAAAAAAAAAAGAAATGAAAATTCTTCTTCGTTTATGAGTTTGAAACTATTGGTATTACATGGATAATCTAAGAGAATTTATGGTGGTTAGATGGGTGCACAGCTTCTGAAGTAGCTGATCGTAGGGAAACCTCCTGGCGATCGGATGAAAGGTGAGCAAAGGGTTGAGGGGTAAGAAAGAGAGAGAGAGAGGGAGAGAGAGAGAAGGAGAGATGTTATCTCTCCGCTGGGGCGGAACATCGAGGGTGGTGGCTCACCGCTCGGTAGTTTATACTTACTCGCACTTACTTTATTAGCTGCTAGCCGTACGAGATACGACGATACCATCTGACGTACGAGGGCCGGCCGCGTTATAAAGACGTGACGATGCGCGATAACGAGGCATAAGAAACGACGGATTATTAATTTCGTGTCTGGTCCATAATCTATCTCTTTCTTTTTCTCTTTACTTGCAGGTGATTTTATTAAAAAAAAAAGAAAAAAATATAACGGTAAATCAATGATGATTTTTCAAAAGGGAATTTTTTTATTCCCACTTATTTTTATTTTTACAGAAAACGTCGTTGAGAGAGAGATTTTGATCGAATATGTCAATGCATGACCACACGCGTGTCGAACCATGACGAATCGAAAAGTGCATCGAACAGAGAAAGAGAGAGAAGGAGAAAGAGAGAACATGCCCGGTGCAAATCGGTGCATTTCTCCATGTCGGAACAGACGTTCCAATCGGCTTCGCCTTTGTCCGTGATATATCGTTCCATGCCACTCGAAACAACCGCGAGACATTTCTGTTTTCACCTTTGCGACCTACCGTCCTCTGTCGATATGTAACGCCATAATAAGCGAGTTCTGCCTTTTAGAGACTAACGTTGAATACACATATCAAGTTAGGAAGAAAAAAATATCGAAGTTAAAAAATGACATTTGGTATATTACGTTTGATTAAATTATTATAATTTGTTTGTTCTCATTTTTATTATTTATCAAACGAATTCTACAATCTATAGGATATGGATAGTAACATGTTAAATAGCTATGTTAGTTTCTTTCAACAACGTTCCAAGCGTTTCTACTTATCCTTAAAGTACAAATCCGACTCGTGTAAGCTGCACTAACGTGGATTAAGCTACTCTTGTAATTAGTTTCTCCCGAAGAACGAGTAGGAATGAGAATAAAAAGAGAAAAAGAGAGTATGGAAATAAGTTCGATAGTTGCAGACAGAGTAGAAACGTTAGAGCCTAGCAAATGGTTAAGTTGGATTCGAAGAATTCGTGGCACGCGTGCTAGTACCTCGCTTGCCACGAACACGACTACTACAAACCTACGCGAGCAATGATAATAAAGCCATAGAAAAAAAAAAGAAAAAAAGAAAAGAAAAAGAAAAAAAAAACTCAAACTGTATGTGCCGACCGTCCTGTCCTTTCGATTTCCAAAGGAACGATCGAGAGTTTGCTAGCGCGCGCGCGCGCGCGCGTGCACACGCTTGCTCCTTAGTCATGCAAAGACAACAGAATACGTAAGTGCTGACAGCGGAAAAATAATGAATTATGCACACTGCGGCTCTTTCAATACGGTTGCGGACCAGTGCTATACACGCGCAAGCACTTGGAGATTATCCGTCCTCGTAGCTTCCACTCTCTTTCTTCTATCAATTCTCAGCCCACGGCGGACGCTTGATAGATCTACGTCGAACTTCGCAACCTCCGCCTCGAGCTTTCCAAAGAAATTACTTTTCTAATTTTTTCCTTACATTTATATTTACCTACCAGTTCAAGCTAATACTTACTTTATTTTCGCGTTTTATTTGTATCTACAAATTTGTATTTTTAGAATTAACCCTACTTATGTGTTTTTATTTAAAATATTGGTTTATTATTTTTTTTTTTTTTTCAAATCGTACGAGAGGGATTTTTAATTATCAAACACGTATCCCGTTTTTTTTTTTCATCCCCTTCATGAATATATATAACGATAATCATTATTATTATTATTATTATTATTATTATTATTATTATTATTATTATTACTTATTCAATATACATGGAAAAAGAAAAGAAGGATAAAGTGGATAGAATTGGACGTCTTTCACGCGCATTTAACAGTCACGTAGCAAAAGTGATATATCGAATTTCACGTTCGTATAAGCTCGTCGAGGCGTGGGACGTCACGTGTGGGTGACGTATGTGCGAACGAGGACAACGCTCTGTGTCACCAGGTATTCCAATTGTCCTGTTACCGGTGACGCGGACTCGCCCTGAAAGGCACTACGGTGAAACGCGTGTCCGACAAATTGCCGCTTAGAATCTAGCCACAATATTTCTTCGACTCTTTCACGTCGTTCGACTAGGAGTGACTTTCGATTATCATTGGATAGATTATACATATATATATATACGTCTTTCGAGAAAGCTAACTTATTATTTATTTTTATTTTAACGACGAACTTAGATACGGAAATTCTAAAATCCATTATCTTTTTTTTTTACAAATCTTTGCTTCGCGTCGTGTGTAGTCACTATCATCCGTGATGATGTTCTTTGAGAGAAGTTTGGTGATCACCGATAACGTTGCTTTACGATAATGTAGCACTTAACTTAATTTCATATACTGCATTATGGGCAGTAAAGGCGCAAAATGAAACGAAATTTATGACATGGTCGGCGAAAAGTAGCCGGTCCTGCTTCTTTCTCACTTTTTCTCTCTCTCTCTCTCTCTCTCTCTCTCTCTTATGGTATTAACCGAAGTCATGTTGAAAAAAATAAGAAAATAATATCAGAAAAAAGACGACAACAACAACAACAAAAATGGAAAGGTAAAAATTCGATATTTTATGTGGTTTTCGTTCGACGTTAATACCAGCATCGAGATGTCCTTTTATGGGAAGGGCTCCCTTTATATTTCACGTAGTATTTATAAGAAAAATGTCTTCTTAGGTCTTGGAAAGTTCAAAGCGTCAGCGCGAATCGTACACCGGCCTTCTCCTTTCTCATCTTCTCATCTCAATGATCGTTCCCTCACGAATCCGGCACTCCCGTTTACGAGAAAAACGTTTCGACGGTGCTACGACTCAAAGGAGAATCGGAAAAAAGTAGGACAAATTGCTTGGCGGTGTACGTCGCGAAATGACACACCTTGGTGACTGTAAAACTTGGAGCTTCGAATAAGAGGAAGATGACGACGGGAGAGCGACGATAATAAAACGCCGACAGAAAGAGAGAGAAGAGAGAGAGAGAGAGGAGAACGTTCGGCCGCGATTCGCTGTGCCGTGCCCTTAGCAAGCATTCATAAATAAATTTTAATGAATCGCCCTCGATATTTATCATGCTGCATCCATTGTCGCCCGATTACTTGCAGATATTACTCTCTTTTCTCAAGAGGAACATCATTGTCGTCGAAAAGCTTCTTTTCCTAACAACAACAACAACAATATTTTTCATCCTTACCGATTAATCTTTCCAACGATACGTTATTTATTTTCTCATCGTTGTATTATTAACATCAATAAAAATACACGAGGAATGCACATATAATCGAATCGGTGAACGAGATACATTTTTCAAAAGGGTTGATAACAAAAAAAAAACTTCTTACTTACGCCACTGAGCTGCGTTGGTCATTATTTCGTCACGATCCATCTTGCGCTTTTGCTCCTCCGGTTTTCTCGTCGGTTATCGGCTCGTTCGATCGTCGAAGAGAGCACGATCGAAACGAAACGTCGATTCGATCGATGCTTCTCGCATCTCATCGTCCAGCTTCTCTTCGAGAGAATCACAATATGTATTTCGGTGGATCCAATTCTTTCTCCTCCTTTAGGCTCCTTTTTATTATACTTACTCCGTTCTGTACGGTGTTGAGAGAACAGGTATTCGCGTTCGATTTATTAATTTATTTATACACACACATAACTTCGTTTTTAGTATCCTTCGTATTATCTCTCAGCATGAGAAAAGTAAGTTTTTAAGGTTGCTTGTTAAAATGATCGATCGATCGATCGATCCATCCGATCGATATAAAAATCATATATATTTGTGTGTTTTTTAAAAATATATACCTACATATATAATAATTCTTCTCTCTTGACTTTTCAACGATGATAAAATAAAATGACGATTAGACAACGTTGTCTTTGAAATAAAAATTCTTTTCAAACAGAATGGACATTATTTTTGATTTTCACCTTTAACGCGAATGGTACTTAATATCCACACGCGTGTAATCCGTAAACGAGCGTGACGCATTCGCCTTGACCTCGACGTAAGATATTATGCCTACCTATGCTCGTCGTACAACACCTCGCCGCAAAACGAAGCTTTGATTTATACGAAAGTCTTGCTGGCGGTTACTCGCGACTGTCTCTTTCCTTTTTTTTCTTTTCTATGCTGCACGTACGATGCATGCGGGATGCGCTGCTAAAACATACACATACACGTACACATACACGTACACATACACGTACACATACACGAGCGTGCAACTACATGTCTTCTTACCTACCTATACCTTTAGATACATACTACATAAAACTTGTGTCAACTATTCGCTGCCATGTTTAGTTTTTTTAAACAATCGATTAACTATTGTCCATTAAATATAATAACTAAATTTAATATTAAATTAAGACTGCTTAGCTCGTGCTAAACTTGAAAAGGGCTGCTGCTGCTACTACTGTTACTACTTTATTCGAAATGTTTTTTAAACTAAATGGTAAAATACAACTTACGTTAGCGTGGTTAAAGACTAACCAAAGAAAATCCCTTTTTAACGTCTGCTCGTAGAGTAGTAGCCTCGCTCAAAGATTCTACGTGGAAAACGTGAGAGATATAAAAAGAGCGAAACTTTTAGTAATTTCGTTCCGAGACGCGGCTATAAGTTTCCTCTCTCGGCACTAACGCTTTGAACCTAGGAAGAATAAGGTAGACGCCGTCGAGAGAATTAATGGAAGCAGCAAATAACGGATATTTCAAAGGCTCTTATACGCTCCCTCGTAATCGAGTCGATGTAATTAGCGAACGTGTTTGCGCTCGTCAACGCTATCCTAGCTCTTCGTAAATTCCACCTAAGCACCGTTCCTCGAATTACTAACTTTTCTGATTAGTCTACACAAGTCAATAGATTTCTATTAACGAAAATCTTATCTTTTTGGAATAATAATGATTATAATATACGACATAATTAAACGATCGAATTTTAATCAACTTTTCGTTAAAACTGAAAAAGAAACATAAAATATATATTATTTCATAGAACAAATTAATCGAATTAATCGTTACATTTATATCGATGTTAATGATACAATAATCTTTTTCAAATATCACTAATATTAATGCACTAATTAAAAAATTACTCATTGATAATTAATCTGTAACTCATCGTGATTTCTTGCAATTACATTCAAGTTAACGACATGTCTCTGTTAATCTAAACAATAATCCTAGAAAAAAAAATAAAATCGTTAAAAGTTTCTGTTATCACAGTTACTCTTGCAGAATCTCATTTGAAAGAGAGAGAGAGAAATGAGCAGTATGTAGCGTGGCAAAGAAGGATCCAAGGAGTGTTGTCCGAGCGAGTTGGTTGGTTGGTTGGCCGTTGGCGCACTACGTTGCAGAGATATTTAGCAGCGATCGGAAACAACAAGCTGCCGTCTAATCACCGATCGACTACCACGGCGGTCTCTCGTATGCAAGCGTTCGCGAGAGTGCAACTGAATCACGCTAACTACGAGCCACCTCGTAAGCATCTCTCCAAAGACCACACGGCTTCTTTTTCCTTAGACGTGTTTATCTTCTTACCAATTCGATCTCATCCTTTGTCGGTTTTCTCCCTCAATTCTTATCTTAGCTTAGAAAAGAAAGAGAATACAATTACGTTAATATTAAATATTAAAAAGAGAAAAGAGAAAAGAGATTTATCGTCACCGTGAATATCTGGAAAAAATAATAATAAAATATAAATTTATTTTTAAAATACATCGACGAACGTATTAAATAACGAACTTGACTCTAATTCGTTCGAAAGAAGACTGAGACCTGACCTCAAGAGTTTCTATATTTACAAAAACTTCGATAACCGAGTAAACACGTTATACGTAAGCATTCAAGGCTAACCGTATCAAAACAAAATAAATTCTTAAAAATGTTTGTCTACTGAATTTATTTTGTTATCATCGAGATATCTTTTTTCTTCGAACAAAAACACGTTAAAATTCTATCGTCCCTGAAACAAAAAAAATCATTCGGGCTACTAAAACGTTAAAACAGCTTTTCATACATGCACACACATGTAGGTATGTATTATCGAGTTGGCCATCGTCGAGATATCCGTAATAACGTCGTATCGTAAATCCCAAGGAGCGCTCGGCTAGCAAATTTACACGGCCGTAAAACGTCGATGCGAGGGCAAACATCGGTGACTTCTATTTGAGTATCATGAGAACTTACCGTTCTTCGAGATCGCTTTTCTTACTTTCTAAAATCTTTACTTGCCAGTAGTAGAAGTATGTAATTGCAAAATAAATGTACCATTAAACTAAATCCTTAACTTTTCTCCTTGAAAATTTCTACAAAATTCTTTTATATCTTTCTTCTTTTACAATATATATATAAAACCAACTTTATTCAAGGTCAGATTTCTAGAACGGATAGTATTCAAGTCGAACGTAACTCCCCTTTCGATCGTTGTACGATGGAGGTCTTTAAAGTTTCTTGAGTGCTATAGCTTGGTTAGAACTGCCGCCGTCTGTGCTTCTATTTTCTTTCTCTCTTTCTTTCTTTCTTTCTTTCTTTCTTTCTGAGCAACGTTATCGGACGAAGAGAAGATTCAGTTTTATTTACCGCCGTTTCAAGGGACGCCGTAACGATCCCGGTACCTACCTGCGCACAGAGAGCGCACCAGTTGATGCCGTCCTCGGCGTTGCTTCTGCTGCCAGGGTGATCCACGAGTACTTTCCGTTCGTTCGCCCCTTTAGGCGAGATACGCGGACTTAATGTGTCCCGAGTGTCCGCCGAGGCCTTTAAATGTGTCCACATCTCGTCGGTCCACGTCACTCTTTGCGATTCTACCCGTTGGCGTCCATGATTTGCCAAGAGGATATAGAGCCTGAGCTTTTCGTTCTCTCTCTCTCTT
Source organism: Polistes dominula (assembly GCF_049000335.1). Taxonomy (NCBI): domain Eukaryota; kingdom Metazoa; phylum Arthropoda; class Insecta; order Hymenoptera; family Vespidae; genus Polistes; species Polistes dominula. The sequence goes on along the minus strand of NW_028300925.1, from coordinate 458,063 downwards.
TCTATGTGTTGGATACTTCGTATTCTAAAGGGACTCCAAGCCCTTTTTATTTTACTTCCTCCATTTGTTTTGTTTCATTTTCCTTTCCTTATACATTTTCATTTTAAATAAATATAAAAATTGGTTGTATTATAAATTGGAATGATAAATTTATAATTTGTTTTTTCTACGTGAAAAGAGATAGATAACTAAATGTGTAGATAGATAGATAAAAAGAAAAACAGAGAGAAAGAGTTGTTATTGGCTCGACGTAATTGTGCATTGTACAGCAATTTACACGAAGGTAGAGCGAAGGTCCAATATCGTATGCTGTATCATAGTCAGTGTGTCGAGAGTAAAGTCCTAGACTAGCCGCGGTACATTCCCTTATCGGCAAATCGCCGACTAATCATCATCAATCACTATCGGGTGTATCGGTCGCAAGCAGACGCATAAGTTTGCTGTCCGTGTGAGCACGAATGGAATATACATATATAGTATACATATGTGGTGTATACAGTTTGCGAGTTGCGTCGTAGTACACTCGATAGAAGAAGGGAGAGTTGGTGTATTATTTTTACCTTGTCGAGGTCTCTCTTACCAACGACGGAACTTTCCGCTATGGACATTTCTAACGAAAAACGTTTAGATCGTATCTCCTTAAGTGTCACTCTTATATGAATTTGAAGCTTCAGAATTGCGAGAATAATGGCAACAAAAGGCTTGATTTTCTCGCCAACGAGTAACGTAACAATAAGTAACATCATCGATGATGATCCGGTCTTATCTATTTATGGGCATTAGAAACGAACAGCAATAGAACTTTTTCTAATGGGTATGAGGCGTTCGTCTCGTCTCGATCAGTTTTTATATTAGTTTTCTTCTTTTACAAGAGTACGCGACGAGTGGTCAAACGCATATGAATATTCCTCTCGATCCAGTCGAGTTTTTCTTTTAACGTAGCAACTAAACGGAAGAAGGACAGGGTCATTGCCGAGCGCGATATCTTAGCAATGTTCTGATCTTTTCTCGAGCTATTGCTGCTGATGCTGCTGTGTTGATGCTGTGTTGATGCTGTGTTGATGCTGTGTTGATGCTGTGCTGGACCGTTCGTCTTCGTCACTGACCGAGCGAAGACGTGCCGTAGTATATCCCGATGACCGGTGTGCCCCGTCATTAGGCTTACGTGCTACCGACATACCGGTTTTTCCATGCGACCTTCTTCTCTTTACAGCCCTATCTCTCTTTCTCTCTTGCTCTTATTAAGCAACGAAGATCAAGGACGATCCTATAGATTTCTCGTTGGTGCATGCAAATCCGATGCTCCCTCGCTCCACTAATTATTATCGGACATAAAATAACTTACGCGTAAAAGATCCAACTACATGTATATAGCAACATACTATTATCTCTACCTTAGCTAGCTTACCACCTTTTGTCGAGGGTGTTGAAAGCGTTCGATCGAATAAAAAATAAAAAGAACAAACGATGTCCCTCGTAGCGATTGAGAGAGATAAACGAAGCGGGAAATGCTAGGGTAGTGTAGTAAACGACGCTTCGAGAGATCGATCGCTGTCCTCGTCGAAAAATCACAGACTCGGTCCTGCCGTTTTCTCACAGTGGTCCTTGATTGCCAAGACTCGCGAATCAGTACTGGCAATAAACCGGCTAGAGTACCCACTACAAAGCATCCTACGACGACGTTAAGATGACTGTAAAGGTTCATTAGTCACCGAGTACCCAAGCAATTCGAGTTACACGTACGCTTTTCCATTTTTCGATCCACCACACTCTTCATTCCTCGAGGCCATTGGATGATGCTGCAGTAGATCTTGGTTCTACCTACATATTTCAGACAGATAGAAGAAACCTCCGATCTAAATCTTATCTCGTATTAGGGAATATGAATGATTTACGAGAGACGTAAAATAACGACTGATTTTTTTTTCTCCCTTTTTTTCATTTTTTTTTTTTTTTTTAATTGTAAATGAACCTAAAGACTCTTTGCGAATGACATCATTTTGTCAAAGCTCGTCTCGCTCGTTAGACTACTACTGGAAAATTTCGCTTTCGAAGGTAGTTAGTGTGTTGAAGCACGGGAATACGCGTGGGTTCGTTAGAAGTGACATTCAGTCAGTCTCTTCTTTGATGTTTTATAAAGAACTAGAGAGAGAGAGAGAGAGAGAGAGAGAGAGAGAGAGAGAGAAATAAAAAAACATCGAACAGAGACGAAGAGTGTTTTAATGAAACACGAACTAACAATTTCATCGGATGAGCTTTCAAGTTGGATGCTTTCGAAAGGTACCGAAGGATTCCGCAATTTGTCAGGTTAAAACGTGAAAAGGGGGACCGATCATTCTTCATGTGTCACTATGCTCGTGCTAATAAGACATTATTAGTTAGTAAAAGAGACCTTTTCACGTCGCGGTACCGATCGGTGGGCCGGTTATTATCGAACCAGTCCGATTCCACTCGCATTCTTGCTCGCCGATGCTGGACGACGTTGATGGATGTCGGATGCTGTAGAGGGAGAGATCTTGCGGCAAATCGTGTTCAGCTCGAGAACTCGAACCATTTTCCAAGTAATTGCGAAAGATCTTCACGGTAAAACACCGCACCCTAACTCGCAACAAGGAGAGAACTTTTATACCACTGTAGTGTACCCGTTCCCTTTTTTATTCTGGAAAAAAAATGAAATGATAAAAAATGAAGAATTAAAAGAAATCGATTAAACGTTAAAAATCAAAAACAATTTCCCTAGGCGTTATTTTCAAGATTTCACAAATCCATTCGAATCGAATCGAACCTAATCGAATGTAATCTAATCAAATCGAATCTCCTTTCAAAATGGAATTTGCCTTTCGACGCGTAGATACGCTCATTACGTTCTCGTTAATCGAGAACGGAGATATTACGAAGTTGTTACATAATCATCTGACGTGTGGTGCTTTCTCCTTGGTGCTCGCGCGCGAATCGATGATCGAAAACGAGTTGAAAACTCTCCTTTGGTCTGGACTTGGGGAGGTGATTTCATACGTGAAGAAAATTCCACACTTCTTCCTTTTCCCACGTAGAAACTCTCTCGTGTCTTTTGATCTGTAAAAAATGATAAACAGCCGAAGAGTTATTAGATATATTTATGGAAAGTGACGCTTTTTGAGAAATCCAATAGTTTCGCTTATAATTTTAACGATCTAATTATTCATAAGAGACATCAACCGTATTCGTACGTAAAACACATACGTACACACATATTCGCACCTAATACAAACTTTCCTTATAAATCTACATCCTACTTACGATCGCAAGAAGGAAACTCGAGCGACCTAACGGCCGATTAATACTTTATAACGATACAGCCGAGTATAAATAAATGCTGACTACCGAACGATACGTGAAAAATAAAGAAAGAAGAAAGACGTGTGCGAGGAAAGCGATAAAAAGCCCGAATGGATTCTGAGAATATCCACCGAATCCTTTTCACAGGTACGCATTATATAAAACGTTGCCTCGTTATGACGGCTTAATCGCCTTAACCATTTCATAAAGCACCAGTTGGGTTAAAAGAAGTAATAAAAGAAGAAAGAAAGAAAGAAAGAAAGAAAGAAAGAAAGAAAGAAAGAAAGAAAGAAAGAAAGAGAATCTTTCTGGTCGATGATCGTTTCAAGATGATCAGCCGGGGCGAATTATTAAGGTACATTGGCTTTTTCGATAAATTAAGTACCTACTCTTCGATCGCACCTCTGACGTGTTTCGAGACACTTAATTAAGACAGTTTTACCTTTGGAAATCGCGCAAGGGAGACCCCGTTTACATTACGGCTCGTTAAACGTTGTATAATACTAACGCGAATATGTCGACGTTAAGAAAAGGATGATGGAACTGAAGGTTTGAGTGAAGGAGAAAAATGGTTGCATGCTCCCTTGTAATAACCATCATTATCGGCCATCACGCGTCTTGTCGATTGTATCACGTCAAAAAATTGATATTGTAGGAAGCTACGTTACATGGATCAATCTTTGGACTATATTAGATCTCAATTCGTGTTAATTATCATATTAATTTCTCTATATATTATCTATATATTATATAATATTAATTGAATTTTTTCTCGACAAAATTATGATGAGAAAACTGTAACGATCCTCTATCTCGTATTATCTATTTCTTAAAATATTATTTATGGGGGGGGGGGAAATATTACAAGATTTTCTTCGAAGAATAATTATGTAATAATTTATAAATATACCGCAAGTGTTTTGCCTCTGAATTTATTGACGATAATAAAAGTCCTTTATCGCACAAATGGGATAACGAAAGGCCTTGAAATTACACGCCAGACACGTATTTCCACTGGGTAGGAAAGAGACGGGATGTATTCCGGGTTGACGTGAACCTATACAAGTGGATAGCCCCTCTGCTAATTACTAATCTCGCTTACACACATACGACGAAATGATTCAAATCGAGCGCGCTTCGAACAGCTGCCATTAGCCGCTAATTATGCTTCGATCTCTCCTGAGTCTATTTCTAGCAGGACATCATGAAATTTACGTTACGCGTTATTATCGGTCGGTGGCTCGATAATTGCTACGTCTCATTGCCCACCTGTTTTCATTTTATTCGTATTTATACGTACGCAACACAACACCGATAAATATATTCAATACATACTCATCAATTTACAAGATGACTATTGCCAATTTGTCTTGTATATTCGTGAACAAATTAATTAGAAAATTTCAACGATTTATCGCGAAACGAAGAACAGCTAGCTAGCTTCCCCTTTGGCGTCATACCTTTATCATCATTTTTAATTAAACGAAACGAACCGCGATTATTTTCTTTCCAAACGTAATAACGTAATAATCGTAAAAACATTATTTCGTACGACAAGAAACGAGCCGATGAAAAAATATCATTTTTGTTCTGAATAAGGAGAGAGATAGAGACAACAAAAAATTCCTCCCTGTTCGGACATTTTTACAAGCACTTACAATTAATATTTCGAGAGAGGTAAAAAAAAGAAGAGATCAAGAGGCAAGAGAAAATTATCGAGGTGGAAGGAATATTTATAATTCACGAATTCGCAATTAACTTGCAAATATAAAAGAAACATTGAATTGTAAAACTTTCATCCTCCCACCCTTGTTAATCGATTTTATGTGAGATTTCTTTCTATCTCCTTCTCTTTCCAATCGTAACTTCCGCCTCCTCGAAAATGCCATTTTCGTGGAAGAAGAAGAGTAAAAAAAAAATAAAAACAAGAAAAAAAAATAAAACGTAAAAGTAAACGTCATCTCCGAGAGGGGTTTGCGAATAAGGAACGTATAAGGCAGCGGCGGGAGTTGTAAATGTAAATGAACGCGGCCGCCGCCCTGTAAGGCCACGCGCCTGTCATCGATTCTCTTCCCTTTCTCTTTTTTTTATTCCCTTCTTCTTTTCGGTACCTTCTTCAACATGAAACTTCCTAAAGGTAAGGGAGGGCGAACGAGAAGTGGGAGCTGCATAAACGATCGAAAATTTTATTCGATACTCGATATCTGCCTTGCCAACGACGGAATTACTTTAAATTACGATCCTCCTAATAATAGCTTATAATAAATAATTCAGCGGTGAAATCGACGCTACATATATACCGCACCTCACTACCCGCCGCTTCTGACATGAGATTATTTTTTTTCTTTTTTTTTTTTAATTCGTTCATCCTTTTACTACGACATTAATAAGTCTGATGTTCGATCCAGCAATTTGCCCGAGAATTTTGACACGAAAAAGTTTCGATCTTCGATAAGCTTCAAACTATCAGATCAGATTACTTTCGTATATCGAACCTATCGAAATATTTCATTCCCCTTAAATTGAATGAGATATTTATGTACGTTCTTAGAAAATAAGTCGAATCTAGTTTGATCTTCTACCGACTAAAATAATCCATGTATATATCTCTCATCCATACATATGTATAAAGATTTCTCGAACCTTTATTCTTTTTCTTTAGAAATAGAACGTTGAAAGAGTTAACGAAGACGTCAGTAATACGTTCGAACGATTTGCAATAATTAATTCTCAAGGATAGCTGTGCTGCTTCTATCTATCGAGGCGGCAAACAGTAACAACACGGCGCCGCAGTACTGCGCTTTATTGCGCTACGCTGTATTGCACTGCACTGCGCGAAAGTGCGCTTCGCTCGCGATAATTGAAGAGTGTTCCTTCCTTCGGTGTATAATGAAAGCGATTCGCGCACCTTAACGCGTTGCTCATCTCGTCCAGAAAGGTGTGGGAGATTGTTGAAGTAACGGCTCGTGCCTATGGGTGTTTGTACGGATGTATGTATGTATAGGAATATTACGAGCATTCGACGATCATGTTTATCGCTCCTACGCTAACTTTTTAACACGAAAACGTCCTTCCAATCTTGTCGAAGTTTATCGAAGAACACCTGGATTATTGTATTATACTTTATTTATTTATTTATTCATTTTATGGGATAAACCCGTTAACACAGAGTTAGGTAAATGTTGTTAAGAAAGATCATAAAATAAAGATTATTATAGACGATAAGGACAATATTCTATAGATGATAGAAATTAATTAAATATATCAATAATACCAAGGATAAAAATTTACATTTAAAAATATATTATTCATTTCATCTGATTTCTTCATTTTCATCATTAAGTTTAAGAGCTTGAGATAGGTTATAATTGCTAAAAATAACAATGTCAGAGTAAGCAATCAGCAAGAGAATTTTTTCCATAGATTTATCGTGGGTTTCATATATAGAGATGTCAGAACACGGCTAGGAATATACACACCATTTAATAACGATCGATTTGAATTTAGAGACAAATTTTGACAACCAACTGTTCAACGTGCTGTAACGTGACTTATATAAAAATGTTCAATATTATACAATTTCTAATATGTTTTATAAGATTATTACATATATATAATACTTTATTTCTATTATACCGATTTATGTAATAATACTATCATCATTTGAATTAATTTATTTATCTGATAATAATTAAACGTTTGTAAGCTTTCGATTAGATTAATTAAAAATCTGTCTACTTTTTCTTTTTTGGTTTTCAAAGACGAAAGCAGAAAAGGTTCCGCATTGAAAGTTATGAGAGAAACGTAGGTACAGAAACGAAACCGCCGATATATGCCTTCCTATATCGCGCCGGTAAGAGGTCCTGAAAATGTCCGATCACGATGCACGATAGGCCGATGCGTGCGGAACATTAAAAGCCGGTTTTACGGTTATCGCCCGTATGCCAGCTCTTTTTTCTCTCTCTTCTCTTTTCTCACTCTTTCTTTATTCTTTCTCATTCGATCGAGAGGTCAGAGTGGCAAACGGTAGCGCACTCGCTCCCGAGTTATACCGCCAAACTATTAGTTTATTGATTAAAGCTTTGCTCGAACGAACTTTAACCTAAACAGAGAATACCTATCTTTATAGATATCCGCTTGGTGTATCTACGCACGTTTATTTAATATGACGATAAAGTCACGAGTATCTATCTACACGTGCTTTTAATTATAGTCCTATAGTATAGTATGTAATTTATAATACAATATATTTATCTATATAGGAACTATTATTAAAAATTAAATATATAAATATGTATATTTTTAAATGGTAACATTATTTTTATGGAAAATTAATGAACAAATTTATATGCTTCTAATAAAACGATTAACTTTGTATCCTTATACAAATTTTTAACTCATTGAAGATAGCCTCGATAGGTTGATAGAATTGATTTTATGATCATTCTTAAAACCATACAATCCGTTCATTGATTTTACTTGGAATTTATCGTCCAATTGGAAATTGGATACTCTTTAGCCACACCTTTGCAAAATACTCCTTTTTAAAAAGGAACGCTTAACAATACAAGACAAGCGATTCTTCTTCTTTTTCTTGAAAGATTTTTCTTTTCTACTCCCCCTCTTTACTGTATCTTCCTACGAGAACACATCTCTCGGTATACGTCCGCAAGGAAAGAGATGATATTTACGATTAGCTAAGACATCAGCGTTAATTGTAATGTCTCTTTCCCTTAATTTATAGC